>NC_085140.1:105660853-105960853 GCF_024139115.2 Armigeres subalbatus
TTTGTACTCATCACTGAGTGGCGATACCGGCGTTTCTATCTGTGTTGTTAAGCCTGCTACTCTATGTTCTGAGATTTTCACAATTTTCACCTTGAGCTCATGGAAGAATGGTAGTTGGAAATCGATAAAATGTATGGGCAAATAAAGTATTTTGCAAATTTATGGAAAATTGTGGTGTTTTAGACGAAAGTAGTGAAAAGGAATGAAGTATGAGGTGAAAACATTATCTCCTTCCCTTAGTTTGCACTAATTAGTAGTCTCATAGTGATGAAATTTCGATTTTACTACCATTGAAAAAACGCCATCTCTTGCATTAATCGTTTTGACTGGTACCTTATTGTTTCCTTCCATATTGAGTTCGACGATCTGAGAAAAATAATGAAATCAATGTAAACGACCTCCAAAAAATGAAGCTTCTTAGGCTGGTCCCAATGCTGAAGTTGCAGTTTCAGTTTGGTACTGCTTGATGTTATAAAATTTATAACTGTCAAAATAGAACTACAACTTGGTGCCCGCAACGCAGAGTTGTAAACGAAATGCAACTTGGTTTTATTTTTTCATAAAACAAAAATAAAACAAACTAACATTTTTCACGGTAGTTTTTACCTCGCATACGAACAACAATGAGTTTGTCCATCATCTCAAACAAACAAACACAATTAAATAAATTTGAAACTCAGTTTCATTCAAGTTTCAAATCAGGTTTTATTTGCAACAAACCAGTCGAGCAGTTGCAAATCAGTTTCAAAAAGTGCTCGAAAAATAAAACTGCAACTCTGCGTTGCGAACTGCTAGTTTCAGTTCTAGTTTGATTTCCAAACACGCCATACAAAACCCAACAGCATTGCGACCGGCCTTATACGACAATTGTTCCGTGTCAGCTGCTTCTCATGATTGAGCAATCTAAATGCTTCGGAACGTGACATTTGAGCATGCCATAGACCAATGCAAACTCTAACTTAACCTCACTTATTTTGACAGTTCACAGAGCTTGTTTACAAGGTGTTAGAAGAAAAATCGATGAAGGGAAAATTAAAATTAAAATTCATATTTTTAGCTTAAAATTGCTGTGATCCGAATATTTTAATGTTATTCTTTGCATTCAGCATGACAATCGCAAAGGACATCTACATGCGAATAAAATGACGAAACAATTTTATCGGAAGCTGCGCCGGAGGCTAAGTCCCGGAGAAAAAGCTCTGTGAACTGTCAACCTACGTCATCATGCACTGGTCTATTGTGCGTGTCAACGGTGATACTAATTCATTCCGTACACGGAAGAAAAAAAGTACCCAAAATTGAGTACTTTTAAACTTACTTTTGAGTTATTTTTTCTCTTCGCTTTCATCCACTCTTTCTTTTGTTGTCAAAAACAAAAGAGCCAAACAATCCAACGACGCCAGTTCAATACGGGAAGCCAATTTTGGGTTTTATTACCTGAGGTCGAAATTGAGTGAATTAAACTTAAATTTGGGTCAATAAATTTTCCGTTGGGTACTTTTTTAACATGGGAGTAAAGGCAAACTACTTCGACCCTACTTACTCAATTTTGGCTTCCCGTACGGATGTTCGAGGTTGGGTGAATTAAACTCACTATTGGGTAGTTTATTTCTTCCGTGTACATACATAGTAGACCTCTTCATGTTTTCAAAAAGTATCAAAAACTTAACCGGTCAGCCCAGCATCACAATTCTTATGCTAAAATGAGTCTCCTGTCAAATTTTCAGCTAATACGGATAAAATTCCGAGGTGGCTCAAGTCGATTTAGTGTTTGGGCTATTTTCAATTTTGGAAAAATCTAACAAGAGATATAAACGTCGAAAACTATCGCAACAACCTCTATACGGAAGCTTTTGGTGTGCTCTACAAGTCTTGTGAACATTGCGATTCGTTCCGTTCACGTTTTGTCCATGTTAAAGTGATTTTCAAGCTTTTAAGTGCAAAATACTGTTTCCTCCAAAAGTCGTTGTTCTACAAAATTCTTGAGTTTATGATTCAGCACATTCAAAGTTAATTGCCTATATGCCGGGTATTAAGCCACCCGGTGTGGAAATTAATTACTATGTCTGAAACTTGATTATACATATGTACAACATGTAATAGATTTAGTTCGGAAAAGGTATTGGAAGGTAACCGCCCCTTCGGTGGGGTTTGATCCCACGACCCCAGTTCGCATGACAGGTGCTTTCCCTACTAAGCTACGAAGGACCTCCGTCGTCCACCGCAGCTTAGCGGGTACTGATGAAACCAAATTCCCAGCACCAGGTACCAGCCGATCTCTCGCAATACATTTTCAGAACTAACTCTCTCAAATGTATTTTTGTACACATGTCAACCAAGTAGGATGAGTATTTAGTATTGTCCGGCTCCTACACACTTGCTTCATCAGCAACGGCGCTCAATGAAGTAAGGTTGTGTGAGTTTGTGCCAGTTTGGTCGTCAGATCCCAACCCGACCACACAAGTTTCAGACATAGTGATAAATGATTGTTAGTTTATTATATTATTATTTCTCTTTGCAAATTTGAGTAATATAATTTCCCATGTGCGATTTACCGTTAAAATCTTAAAATTCAGAAGCTGAACATTTGTCATAAATTTGCACGTTAGGATTTCTTCAAGCAAGTTGTTCGAACAAAACATAAATCAAATCATATGATAGGTATTCGATGCTTACAACAAACGACTTCCAAATTTTGTTAATTTCACCATATGTCTGCATGCTTTTAACATTGATTTGAGTGCATCGAAGTAACAAGTGAAATCGAAGCTTCTTTGTTTGAACAACTTGTTTTAAGAAATCTCAGCGTACAAATTTATGACAAATGTTCAGCTACTCATTTGAAAGAATTTAACGGTAAATCGCACATAGGCAATTATGTCACTCAAATTTCCAGGGATAAAAGAGAAATAATAATATAATAAATTATCAATGATTTGTTATAAATTCAAGAATTTGGTAGAACAACGACTTTCAGGGGAACAGTGTTTTTATGCTCTTAAAAGCTCGAAAATCACTTTAACATGGTCAAAACGTGAATGGAACGAATCGCAATGTTCACAAGACTTGTAGAGCACACCAAAAGCTTCCGTATAGAGGTTGTTGCGATAGTTTTCGGCGTTTATATCTCTCGTTAGATTTTTTTCAAAACTGTAAATAGCCCAGAAACACTAAATCGACTTGAGTCACCTCGAAATTTTATCCGAATTAGCTGAACATTTGACAGGAGAATTATTTTAGCATAAGAATTGTGATGCTGGGCTGACCGGTTGAATTTTTGATACTTTTTGAAAACATGAAGAGGTCTAATACATAGGTACGGATTCAAAGCAGGAACAACCAGCAAGCAACTTGGATGTTGTAGGTTTTGTCCTCGAGAAAGAGCTGCAGTTTGTTCTAGGGGATCGCCCAAATGAGCCAGCGGATGAAAACCAGTGCCGGGACCGCCCAAATGAACCGCGTTCACTAGTTGCTCCATTTATAGCAGTTCGGATTTGATCTCAACATCGAACTCAACAATATCAACTTCCTTGATGCAAAATCGCCTATTCATGTCGCGGTAGAGGTAGAGATCCAATTTAAGATCTCTGTTAGTTGACGGCAAGTGAGAAACCTTCACTTCGGCGTTTGGAATATGCAACCGAACTTCGTGGAACACTCGCGATAGAACGAACCGTATTTCCGACTGGAAAACAAATGTGTGGTGAAAATACCACCGGAAACTATCCAAACGAACTTTGTTGCATGTTTTTCGAACGAAATAAATTAATTTTATGCAGAATTTCATACGAAAATCAATAAAAATAAGGTGCAAGATTTAAACGCGACTTGATGAAATTTTGCGAATAACAGAATGCAAACAAAAATATGTTTACGTTATTCTAGCTTAGTATAAATCTTAATTTTCAATAGTATACTGTTTATACTATGTAATGTATAACAGTAAAAAATTACTAGAAAGATTATTTTGAAACCCATCACAGATTTGTTTTATTTCTGAGACCACAGAAGCGTTAGGGATTGGTACCCTCTGGGAAAAATTTATACTAAATAGATTTAAAGTCATTCTAATTGGCTATTTGCCTGGTTGACCCCAGTTTCGTTTGCTGATTATACTCGCTTAGTATAACTTTAGTTTATATGAGAATAGTATAAAGCACCGATATCGAAAATAGTATTGGTTTAATTAATTTAATTTGGTTTAGAATTATTGTTTACAAAAACAAAACAACAGAAAAACACTTCTGTCAAAAAAATTTATTTGTCGTGAATAAGGAAATAGCTGCAACTTAAAGAAGGGTGCTTGGTGGCCTTGTGTCACTGCTTCTGCCTCTTAAGCAGGAGATCCCTGGCCCTTTCCAATTTCCTATTAGAATATTTCGTTAATCATATAACTCAATCTCTTTGGAAATCCAATTCTCATTGCTAGCAAGTATGATTCTAAATATAGAATTGTTATAAAAAGCTGCCTGTTACTTAGTAGCAGTAAATAAAATGTCAAAATAGATTGGTATTCATTTGTACCCGCATACGAATGCTATATACGGTCGCTATGCTCGTGCAGGCCTCATACAAGTAAGAATGTGTGAGGTTAATGTGCGGGTAGCGATGGTGTGGTAGACGTGTGCGTGGTATTAGAATCCAATAGCATTCAAATTCTAATTGTAAAAAATGAATGCCATTATAATTCACTTTAATGCTTTCTCATTACTCTAGTACTTCTAATTGTCATTCATATAGAGTAGAGTGGGGCAAGAGTACGCACTTAGTTTTCAATCGATCATGTGGCCCTTATGAAGCAAGCTTCTGCATATCAAATCAGTGTCGATGATTTATATACTCTTCCTTTATGTTACCCAGTGGAAAAAATATTGAAATTATTGAGATTCGTTTTAGTAGAACCATTATTGCAAGATAAGTGAAAAACGCACTCTTACCCCACCGGTGGGGTAAAAGTGCGCATCAGGTGGGGTAAGAGTACGCATTTACCCAATCATGTGCTTTAAGTATACATTAACACAAATAAGAGTTAATAACATTTAATTGATGTTTAATGAGCATATATTAGGGAATGTTCAAAGATTTCGCAACTTTTAAAGGGAGGGTCCTAAAATGTGCACTTTCATACGAAAAACCATTGTTTTTTATATATACTACAGAGGTAAAAATATATATCAGGTTTCGCGTGGCGTATACAAAGTCATTTTCTTAAAGAAAGTCCACCAATCACGTAACGTAAAATTTGGCTATTTCATCACCCTCCCCTATCTTACACTATTTGTATGAATCCTCTAAAAATTATATGGATCGTCACAGATCTCACAACCCCTCCCAACTAAACGTTGCGTAATTTATAAATGTCTCTTTTGATTAAATGAAATTATCATTAAGATGAAATTGTGTTTTCGTACTATGTTTAGGTGTACAACAAGTCCTAATACAATTTCATTATTTCGCTTCAGTGCTTTGTTCGCTAAGTCCTTTCTAACACCGAATTACTTCAACCGGAGATACGGGTTTGACATCATAACTTGAAGATTCATATGCGTACTCTTGCCCCACCGGTTCCTGCGTACTTTTACCCCACAGTCCCAAAAATTATTCAAGTAATGGTTTTGACTTCTTGGAAAACCAACCGGATTGGTGTTCTGTACCATAAAGTACTTTATACAATAGGTTATCGAAATGGTATAATGTTCACCTGATTGAACGTATATATGGTAATGAAATACTAGTTGCGGAAATCCAATTATTTTTAGCAAAATGACCAAAAAGTTATCTAACTCCATATCTCCCTTGTTGTTTATTCAAATCGTTTACAATTACACATGATAATAGTTGGCCAGAATACCTGTCAAACTGATGCAGTGCTGCTAGTTTATCTTTTTTTATTACTTCAAAAAATCGAAAACGTACTCTTACCCCACGCGCACTCTTGCCCCACTCTACTCTATTCCTATCACATAGATCGCATCACTTACCAAAGTGAATCCAGATAATATATCCCTTCTTACTAACACAATATCCTATCCTAAGGCGATCGTGGAGATGCAGAGGTATACTCGGTCTATAGTAACAACGAGAGTTGAACTAATAATCCTTTCTTAGATAACCGTAAGGACGTGGCCGGTGCCGTAATTGACTAAGTAAAATGCATTGAATTTGCGAAACTTTGCACATTGAGAATGATAGCTAAGTCCCAGCTCCATTCAATTGATTCCCTGTGCAATTTCGCAAGTTCTAGTCAATCACGGAGTAGCAACTACGAAATGTACAGTTATCCTGATCATGCTCATGCTCAATAAGGAAATAGCTGCAACTTAAAATATCTTAGCGACCGTTCTTTTAGCGTAATCTAGGAAAACCAATTGAGGCAAATATTTATAAGGTAACGCCGTCTAGGAATTCAGCTGAGTTGGGTTCCCGAGAGTGCTGTAGTTTTCTGCTCGAAGTTAGCCATAATCAATTACTCCTTTAACTGGGCACAGCGTTGCGATTTGCTGCAATGAAAAAAAAAAGATAGATGAAATATGATACTGATAGATTTTTAAATGGACTCACCTGATCTCAGCACATACTAGTTGATATTAAGTCTTATGCACCGGAGGTTTCTCTATCCTTTGAGTTCGGCACCCCCAGACTATGTTTCGCAGGGATCCATCGTTAAAAATTACCGTCCTAGACGGTCTGAGAGTAGTAGGTCTCCTACTTTGCCACATTCATATCATCTGCTAGGAAGGAGTGTCCAAACAGGAGATTTATCGCATGACAGTCGTAGTTCACGCACTACCCGGCTGTTGCTGCCTGGCCGTACATATTTCTTTTCCTGGCTCGACACCGATTCGGTGACCGTTCCGTGCACCGCAGGCGTTCAATGTTTGTACTAGAATTCATGCAATTCAGTTCGCATTCGAGGATTTCGTGGATCATCACTTGCTTTCACAAATACAATACATGGTTGCTTTGTTTTTGAAAAATCGGTAAATGTTCCTTCAACGCCGCAGATAGTATCGCCTTTTGCACACGGGACCTCAACCTCAGCCACCTCGTAATGTAACAATATTCGGTACTAAAATAAAAACTTAATGAATAAGTGATGTGTTATCGGAATATTAAAACTAATAAGTGATGTGTTATCGGAATATTAAAAAGTCGTATACTCTTCGATGATTCTGAAACATCTTTGATTATCGCCTGTGTCGATGTCGTCGATTTGATGGTAATTGTCTATGCGTCGGAACAAATTCAGGAACAGAATCAATTTATAATACACAGATGGCAAAAATGTGACCGGTGATCAGAGCAGCGAAAACAATGGAATATTTACACAAAATTCGGTGATAGATTAAATTGTAATTTTGTATAGATTATTTTTTTCTGATTACAGCGGTAATAACATGAGGTGCTATAAAATATCCAACATGGCATTATGCTTGGAAGAATGCCATGTTGGATAAAAAGCAATTGCAAAATTAGCGGGAAAATATGAGAAGAATTTTATATAAAAGAGTAGCCATTGCCCAATTTCGGCCTCTTAGTATATCAGGCGTCCGTGTGCTGTGAAGTGGAAGTGAAGTGCAGAATTTCAAGTGAAACCCCCCCTTTCTAGCAGGAGCTAGTGTGAACTCCGGAAAAAAGTGTTCAGGTAATTCTGAACCCTGTACTGTGGAACTTGAAGTTAATTCTTGTGTCCATTAGGACCTCTCTTTTCCTACGTCTCTTTTCAAACTGCTTTCCGTCCAGCACACGGCTCGGCCCGCGAAGCCTTCAGGCATTTGCGCCTAACCGTAAAAGACCGTGGATCCTCAAAGGAGGACCTATATCTCAGGCCGTAGGCTCTAACCGCAAAGGAGATTTCCCCTCTCGACCGTCCAAGGTGGCTATGCCACGGCCGGGTGATTGCGCCTACGAGGGAAGACGCCTGCCCACCATCGTCCAGCAACGCCCGCTGGCCCCGTCGGATGAAGACTGTCCGTTCACCGTTCGCCTCACTATTCCGGCGAGATTTCTGATCGCACAGCTGGACAGGAGTCGCTGTGTCGGCCATTCTACTCCCGTCATCAACAGCAGCAGCGGTATGTACCGGTACAACAACTAAACTAGGTCACACTTAACAAATTTACACACAAATTTATTACACAGAACAACACGCACACGCCACAAATAGGAAAAATAAAATATGTACAAGTATGTAATGTGAATGTTCCCGTGTTGTTAGTTTTTGTTTACCGCGAAAAACCCTTGATTACCCAGTAGTTAGCCGACCCTGCGATTGCCAGAGAGCCTCTTGTGTCCTGGTCTGGCCTGGTTACTGATTGTTGACGATTCAGGAAACTCTAGTTTCATGATGGCGAATTGGTCCTATCGCAGAGAGGTCAATTTGGGGTGCACGCGGCGCACACACAGCACAATATTCGTTATATAATTATGATTCCGTTAAGTCCAGTTCTCGAAATAGAAGTCAATGAACCTAGTGCCAAGTTTAGTAACTGTGTCAAACTAATAAACTGAAGATATCAAACAACCAACCGAGATCGATAATCAATAACCATTTATGGAGCTCCGGTGATAATTAGATACGAAAAAAATCTATACTACCGATTTTATGTGCGTGAACAAACTGGATCGAGCACAACGGTGGTGAGAAACATTATTTCCTCTGCATGAACATGACTTTTATAAGATCAAGCATAAAACCAAAATGTGGGGATATTGCATGGAATGAAAAAGATATATATTTACATCATTTTACTTCTACAATGTGGAGCCACGCATTGCACGATGAACACCACCAATCTAATTGACTCCAATGTTATGCATGAAGCGTCGCTCGTCAGGTTGTCGTCAGCAGCTAAACAGAGCTGATAGATCAACGAGTAAAACTATTGCTGAGTATTTCATCATGCAGATTTGCACCATTAAAAGTCTGAACTTTGCCGTTCGATTGTTCTCAGAGATATGTATGTAGGTAACTGATGTGTGCTTCATATATTAGTTGACTGGAAACAAATAGCTACCATTCAATCTACCAAAAGGTCACCGACTAATCGTTCACTACTCACACCCATTTGAAAACCCCAACGTGCACGTGTCAAAAGGTGTCCACGGGAATGTTCCCGCACCTCAGAGTCTGAGGTTAATGGTCTGGACAAACCAATTGTGAGCGAAATGGAACTATTTATTTAACTGTGCTACACGATTTCTGAACTTTCGATAAGAGATAATGTTGTAAAATTTTACGTGCCAAAATTCATCGATCCGATCAAAAGCGGAAATGAAACGTCAACGCGGTGTTGACATCACACATCACAAGAATCTCCAATTAGCAAATGTTTACTGCATTATTTACGAAATATTCATGCAAGAAAACAAATTTCCAGACCCACTTCACTTGTGTGATGGGCTTGCGCTTACCCAAACCTTTTGAAAGACATCAATTTTCAACAGTTTTTGTTCTACATCTGTATGTTAACATTATCAAACACTAATGTGCACAACGCACAAGTGTGTTAAAATACCTAAAGAAAAAAGATTATGTATGATGATTACATAAAATTGAGTTCCCTGTTATGGCGAGCGTGGGCGCAACCGAGGATGGAGAGATGTGGCCTCGAACCGTGTATTGTGGTGTCAAACTGTTGATTCAAATGTAAGATATGTAACGAAATGTGTATGTGCTCATGGCATATCTTCTAACACAATTGTAAACATTGTAGTAGTTCTAGAGGTAATTTAAGTAATTGCACTTGTACCGCGAACCCAGTATCCAGAAGGTGGCTTAAGCCGGAAGGGTACGATGGGCAGGGTATGTTGCAAGAATGCCGGACAACAACCATACAAAGGTGGTGTTCACTTCTGATCCGGCATGTACAAGAAGGAGTGGAGCGCAGCGAGCGAGGTGGACTGACCAGGTACAGAACGATTTGGCAATCAGGGATGTTGTTGTTGTTGATTCAGTGTCCTGATGAGATGAAAGCTAAATAAAAAAAATTAATGCTCTTGTAAGTGTGAAAAATGATGTGATTTTTGTTAATACTCGTGATACAAAAATGACTTTGAGAAATTATTCCACCAGCACTCTTATGAGGTATAAACGGCGCAATAAAATTATTTTGATTATTTAGAGCTTTTTAGTGGAATTTTTTCACTTGCCATAAGACGAGTTTCGACCTTAACAGTGAGATCGTCTTCAGTAAAGTCTTCTCGTACTTGACTCTACTTAAGTTGCCTTATTCTTGAGGTCGTAATACGTTTCTGTAAAGTTATAATCAAGCGGTGAGATTAAATGAGACAGTGTTGTGCTGAATCATTATCAGACAATAATGATTGCAATTTTAGGCTGTGAACCATTCCAGCGATTCGTTTAACTTTAAGTTAAAATTTGACAGTTCGATGGTTATTTCTCCGTGGTTAAAAATAACCCTACTCCGGAGCATGGTTAGATTTGACAGTTCGATAGTCAAAACTCAAATGGGTCGGCTTCGGAGTAAAATTTTAACCACGATGGGAAAATAACCATCGAACTGTCAAATTTTAACTAAAAGTTAAACGAATCGCTGGAATGGTTCACAGCCTTAATGTGAAAACTTTTCACTTTTCTCAAATGTTGCACTCAAATGATAATAAACACAGGATTTTCATTCAAACATTAATCCTTGCTAATATCAGCTAATTGTCAACAGTCCCTTTATATCTCCTATTGGGCGTTATTGTTTCATGGTTGTAAAAAATGTAACGGTAAATGCTTCAAATCAAGATACGGGTTTCAAACGATTCTTAATCGCTGGCGAGTTTTGATCACTTGATAATTTGAAAGTAAGATATCGGGTGAGTTTATTGAGATAGTACTGTGATAAATATTTAATTAATTTTACATGACTATGATAAATTAGGCAATTCTTGTTAGTTGGCCTTCAATACTTTTCACATTTATTTGTATGGTTTTATTATTGAACAACTACTAGGCTACGTGCGTTTATCACTTTTGTTACACAGTGTAATAACAGGTTCGATCAAGTATAGAATGATTTACACTTCTCAGAATACGTTACGAACGCGAAAATTTTGTATTCTGCAACGCATTGAAATGGGACACCGATACATGTTATTGCTGATGATACTGGCAATGTAAACAAATTTCGACAAATTCGGTTGTCATGCTCCAACTGGTTCAGTAGAATTTCGCAACAGAAAATTTATCACAACCTCTTCCGATTATCTCCAACGAACCGCATTTGGTAACTGACGCAAAATATATGGGCGTGTATCGGTCCCATACCCAGCAAGACACCTTTGCAGGTTTTCTGGAAATCGATCCGTGTGCTAAAATGTTGCACTAATCTTTTTGGCACACAGGAGGAACGCTCTCCAAAAACGAGTTTGTTCGGATTTCGTCGCTTCCGACGCATCGACGTCGAATTAAAAAGTCAAATATACGCATGCGGACGAAAGCATGCTTGTTGGGATTTCCCGAACCAGAACCGCCTGAGGGCTGGTGATTCATATCTGCTTTCTTTTAATATTTTTCAAGGGTAACAGTTCATATATGCCTCCGTTTCGAAAAACTTAGGAATAAGTGCGTAGATGGGGCCCTCCTTAGCCGTGCGGTAAGACGCGCGGCTACAAAGCAAGACCATGCTGAGGGTGGCTGGGTTCGATTCCCGGTGCCGGTCTAGGCAATTTTCGGATTGGAAATTGTCTCAACTTCCCTGGGCATGAAAGTATCATCGTGTTAGCCTCATGATATACGAATGCAAAAATGGTAACTTGGCTTAGAAACCTCGCAGTTAATAACTGTGGAAGTGCTTAATGAACACTAAGCTGCGAGGCGGCTCTGTCCCAGTGTGGGGATATAATGCCAATAAGAAGAAGACGAAGAAGTGCGTAGATACGTTGTTTTGCAAAAAAAAACCCGAATTGATTTCCGCAAAAATTCTGAGAAAGACGCGGAACATGCCCGATAGAGCAAGTTGTTCTCTATCAGAGAGCGTTAGCAATAATAGGAGCAGCCTCACATCTCGAGAATCTTGCTCTCGTTTTTTCTCTTATGTATTCACAAATATAATTTCGATTTCTGACAATCACCGCATGCTTTTTAGACACATAATATTATAATGACTTTGATTGAGTTCTTTTCTTGACCTAGTTACTACAGGATCCGAGAACCATTTTCACCAGGTTTTTACTTACTGTCTTATTACTTACTGTCCCTTATACTCTATACTTAAATGATACTTGACGGCGTGATCGGCAGATAATATTTGTTTATCATTAATTATTATATATAAGCGAGACATTTCAATCCTGTTGCTATTTTTGGAAAAAGGTGAATATATAGTTATGCGGTGGGATGGGTGATCAAAATGCAAACTAGACTACTTAGCTACCTCCGCGTGCTCGGAAAAATAGGATAGGAAGAAACACTGAACACGCGCTTTTAGTGGATAGATGAATTAGGAGTTATAAACTATTTAGTTTATATCCTCTTTCGTGGATGAGTATGTATCCAAGCCAGAAGGCGAGAGATCGGAAAAGATGATGGGTAGTATGCTGTGTGTGTGGCTCAATGATGTGCGGTTATCTATTTTGAGACTAGTGATATTTGCAGCGCGACGAGCTACCAGCTTAAATTGATGCCAAACATCAATTTGTACAGTAAAGACAACACAAACATAAAAAAAAACTCAAAGTTGCAGCACAATTGGGTGGAACGCAAAAGTGACGTTGAACTACGTAGCTGTATGTAATGCACAGGTTTTCGACTTTTCTGTTTGATGAGGCCAAAGCAAATGTTTTACAAGCCCACGGTGAATCTGATTTCGTTGTTTATCCTGTGCTCCTGAGATTGAGTGTGCATTACGAAGATATAAATTATTTTTAAACCAATATTTTCAAAGGATGATGAAAATAAAACTTTCGAAGAATCGAGGATGATCAACACTCTCAAGCGATCTATGCGATTATCAATGAAACCAAATTATCAATGAACCACAATTATTGGCAGAGGCTGATTTTCTACTTGCCGCTTCCACATCCAGGCGCTATCGTATATGCGCAAATTGTCACCATGAGTAAACCGTCAGGAATTTGTATGGCGAAAAACATCTAACGCGCGTTTTATCAAAATTGAGAACTTTTCATGAAAAACTATTTTGTACTGGTTATGTAAGAAGGTGTCCGCTACCAGTACTGAGATTTTTATTTTCATTGAGGTCACGCGATATTTACATTTTTTTTCTCTCCTGCTCGTGGTTCATTCGCCTACTCCACCTACCGTCCGCCATCTGCAGCCCACCATAGATGGAAAACTCCACGTGCGCGTTGGTCCTCCACAAGCATCGTCCAGGTCTCGTGTCCGTAGAGGACTACCGGCCTAATGTAAATTGTAGATTGTCAGTTTGGTACGGCAGCGAACTCTATTCAATTGCGTCTTGCGGAGTCCAAAGTACATACGATTTCCAGTCACTATGCGTCTCCGAATTTCTCTGCTGGTATCATTTTCGGCAGTCACGTGAGCCCAAGTACACAAATCCTTTTACCCCATCGATTTCGTCACCACCGAAGCAAACTAGTGATGGGTGGCTTACATTGTCTTCTCTTGAACCTCTTCCTATCATGTAAATACTTCGTCTTCGACGTGCTGATGACTAGTCCGATCCGCTTATTTAGCTACCCTCTTCAGTATGATGTAGGCTTCCTCCATCTTCTCAAAGTTATGGCCATATTATCTATGTCGTCGGCAAAGCCAAATAGCTGGACGGACTTATTGAAAATTGTATCACTCGTGTAAATCCCTGCTCTTCGTATTACCCCTTCCAAAGCGATGTTGAATAGCAGACACGAAAGACCATTGCCTTGGCCAAAGACCTTGCCGTAACCCTCTGCGGGTTTCGAAGGTACTCGAGAATGCCCTTGAAACTCGAACTACGCACATCACCCGATCTATCGTCGCTTTGATCAACCGTGTCAGTTTATCCGGAAATCCGTGTTCGTGCATTAGCTGCCATAGCTGTTCCTCATCGATTGTATCATATGCGGCTTTGAAGTCGATGAATAGATGATGTGTGGGCACGTTGTATGCGCGGCATTTCTGCATTACTTGGCGAATGGCGAACACTTGGTCCGTGGTGGAGCGTTCGCACATAATGGTACTGCCCCACGAACTCCCTTGCAATTGGTGCTAGTCGACGGCATAAAACTTGGGAGAGTACCTTGTAGGCGGCTTTCAGCAATGTGATTGCGCACCCTTTTTGTAGATGGGACACACGACTCCTTCCATCCATTCCTGCGGCAAAACTTCCTCCTCCCAAATCTTGGTAATGACCCAGTGCAGCGCTCTAACCAGTGCCTCACTACCGTGTTTAAAATTTAAAATAGCTCTCCTGGTAGTTGGTCAACCCCAGGGGCTTTGTTGTTCTTCAGCCGGCCAATACCCTCCTAGATTTCCTGGAGATCCGGAGCCGGTAAAATTATGTGCGGTGCGCGTTCTCCCAGGTCCATCACCATACCGCCATCTTCGTCTGCCACATCGCCATTCAGGTGTTCTTCGTAGTGCTGCTTCCACCTATGGATCACCTCACGCTCGTTCGTAAGAAAGTTCCCTTTTATGTCCTTACACATATCAGGCTGTTGCACGTGGCCCTTACGTGAACGGTTCAACTTTTCATAGAACTTTCGTGTGTTATTAGCGCGGTACAGTTGCTCCGCCTCTTCACGGTCTCGATCTTTCTGTTGGCGCTTTTCCTCCGGAAAATCGAGTTTTCTCTGTTCCGCGCCCGTTTATGTCGTGCCTCGTTCGCCCTCGTGCGGTGTTGCAGCAATTTCGCCCATGCTACATACTTCTCTTCCACTAACTGCTCACATTCGCCGTCATACCAGTCGTTTCTCTGATTCGGGGGCTGCGAGCCTAGTGCAACGGTTGCGGTGCTTCCAATGGTGGATTGAATATGTCTCCAGCCATCTTCAAGAGACGCTGCGCCTAGCTGCTCTTCAGTTGGAAGTGCCACTTCCTGCTGCTGCGCGTATTCTTGGGCTAGTCTACCGTCTTGTAGCCGCCCAATGTTAAGCCGCGGCGTTAGACTTCGACACGAGTTGTACACCGCCGAGAGTTTTGAGTGCCAGCATACTGCAACGAGGTAGTGGTCGGATTCAATATTTGCACTGCGGTAAGTGCGGACGTTCGTGATGTCGGAGAAGAATTTACCGTCGATTAGAACGTGGTCGATTTGGTTTTCCATTTGTTGGTTAGGTGATCTCCATGGATATTTTTGCGGGGAAAGAAGGTGCTTCGGACTACCATTCCGCGGGAGGCTGCGAAGTTTATGCATCGTTATCATTCGATACGGTGTGCAGACTATCCGGTCCGATGACTGGTCTATACATTTCCTCCCTTCTTACCCGCTTTTCCACACTTTCTGTCCTGGCCAGCGAATCTCCTGCAGCGCCACGATGTCAAAGTTGCGGGGATGTAATTCATCGTAGATCATCCTGTCGCAACCTGCGAAACCTAGCGACTTGCAGCGACGACAATCGAACCTTAGATGCCTTTCGCCATACTGATTTCAGATAGTTAACTCCTTGTGTGCCGCTGTAAGCACGCTCAAAGCAGGCGATTCATCATCATATAAAAATGATTAAACCCTGACTGATAGTGTACTGCTGCAAACATCACCGACGCAAATTGGAACAGAGACTAAGCATTCACCACTAAGTCAGTCTAAACCCCGGTGGCTTAGAAAAGCCCATTGGTAATGCAACGTACACACCAGTCAAGCAGTTTGACGAACATTGACTCCGCCCCCAAGAAAACGCTTCGGTTGCTGCTTTGTTTGAACGTGTGTGAAGTTGTTCGAACAACCATTTGACAGTTGGCGGCTCGGTTGGAAATAAATAAAACGGTTTGATTTTGGTTTGAGTTGTCGGGGGTGGAGTCAAGGTTCGCCAAACATGTTTGAGCATTTGTAGTGAAGTTGCACAAACACCCATATATTTTTTGATGGTTGGTGCTCAAGTTGGCGCTTCGGTCGTTCGTGTTTGATATTGTTGGTCGAATAAATTGATTGTTCGTGTCGCTGTTGGTTAAATTTGATGATGTTTGAATAAACGAGAGGTGGAGTCAATGTTGGTCAAACTGCTTGACCGTGTGTACGTTCCATAAGGCTGGGCTGGTCAACAACGTTTGGTGGTCATCCTATGGAGAGAGTCAGAAAAGACGCGTTTCAGCACGACGCGACAGAGAAGTTTGACAGTTTATTAATAATTATTATTATTCCTTCATGTGAGTTGCGTCGAACTTTGCTTCAACTACGGCAGACATATAGGAATCAGCAAAAACGAGCTGAAGGAAGTTTTCCTGAACGCATCGACTGCAGCAGCGAAGAAGATTCCGAGCCCCTCTACTGGCATCAATAGACGTAAGCGAGATGCTGCCGTCAAACGCCTCCAAGCTTTCGAGAGAAAACGCGCGAGTTAGCAGAAATGAACGGCACCAGCTAAAAGCCCTGTAAGATGCATTAATTTGACATCTTTGGCTTGAGGTTTTCAATTAGCCTTGCGAACAAAGGCGCCGAATCCGGAGATGGCGAGATCGATTCTCGATCGTTTAGCTGCTTTTTAATTGAGATTTTAGCTGCCTTTTCATTGGAATTCGCACCAATCAGCGAACCCCCAATCAAAAAGCGCCCCAACTAGAAAAAACAATTAGCGAATGATAAGAAAATTATTTTGAGCTTTTTAGTGGAATGTTTTCACCTGTCTGTATAAACTCGTCTTATGACAGGTGAATTGGCGAATGTTCACTGTAATATTAGTTACGTTCATTGTCCCGTGACCTGGAAAAAAATCACACTATGCAGTGCAGGCCCGATAGCATCTGCATAGGGAGCGGGACCATTTGAGCAGCACCCCCTATTCCCGTCCGCTACGTTAATAACTCGACCGTGTTCCAACCAAATGGCTTGATTGTTTGTACATCACTAGATATGGACAGAAACTAACCATGTACTAAAAAGCAAGTAATTCGGTTGTAATGCGCTCGAGTAATGAACGTTGCTGACGCGCTGCAGTGCTTTTTTTGCAAGCAACTAGTTGACGGATATGTGGAAGGATCAAGGCGACATATCAAGTTGCACGTCGATCGGAATGAGTTCGATAAAAACCTCGTCCATTATACTTGCATGAAAAAGGGATACCGCATTTCCTATAGAAAGTATTCTAACTTAAAACTACATATTATAAAACACCATCCTTTGACCTCAGCACATGAAAATCGTGTTGATTATCAGATGAAGTTTCGTGAAGAAGAATCAGTCACAGATTTCGTGGCTGAAGAGAACATTCTAACAAACCCGAATATAATGATTACCACAGTGATGAGTCTGTCTCTGATGATTATAATTTTACTATGGAAACACTTCGAAAGTTTGCTGCAATCAAACATAAAGAAGTGTATAAGCCTCTGTGAAAACATAATCGATCAAGTGAATCAATTCGTTGGTGAGCGAGCGGATCGTTTCGTACAAAATGTGGTTCCGAAAATAAGTTCACAAAAAGTAGTTGAATTTCAAAACGAATTATGTGTAACTAATCTGTTTGAAGACGTACAAACACCGGCTCGCCAGAAAAAGTTTCTTCAAAAACAGATAGGATTCATCCCGGATCCGAGAACAATAATGTTGCAAGAACGAAATTCCAAGCAGATATCGATGGCACATCAGTAAAAGTAATTTTAAAATAATATGCTATTTCCAGTTATTTTTTATATGCTTCTTACTTGCAGGTTCAAGACACTTTTCAATATATTTCGATAGTGGAAACACTGAAAATGTTTCTACGTGATCCAATCAATCGCCGAGCAATGGAAAAAATCACGACCGTTCAGAGATCAACACCAACAGTGTATGCATCGTACCCTGATGGAACGATGTTCCAAAATAGCGACTATTTTAAACAGAATCCCCAGGCTTTGAGGATAATTATATATGAAGATGACGTTGAACCGTGTAATGGTCTCAGCTCAAGGGCCGGCAACAAGAAAATCGCGGCTTTGTACTTTAAAATCCAAAACGTTCCAACACAATTTAATTCATCAGTAGAGGAAACCGCCAAATGTTGAACGGCTAATTTTGTCGCCTATTGTTGAACTCCCATAAGAAATACACATGCGTTCAACAATAGGCGTTGAAATTAGCCGTTCAACATTTGACGAATTACCCTAAATGCTGTATTTCCGTTGATGTTTGTGAAATCTATGGATGTAAAAAGACATGGTTACAATAAGATTCTTGAACCATTTGTCGAAGACATGAAAAAACTGGAAAAGGGCGTCACAGTTTATTTCGGACAAGAAAAATATGTAATACGTGCTGCTGTAATTGCTCTTGCCGGCGACACTTTGGCTATGCACGAGGTGCTTGGATTATTATCACCGTCAGCCAATTTTTTTCTGACGTGAATGCTTGATATTCCGCCGCGTATTTCAAGAAAATCCGTCAACAAACAAATATCCGTTACGTGATCGAGCATGGTACGACGATAACCTTCAAAAGCTCAGAGGAGGGGAAATATCTTCAACAGAATGTGGGCTGAAACCTTGTGGATGTATTCTAAACAAATTGAGTACATTTCATGTGGTAGAAAATCATGTATTTGACGTGATGCATGACCTTGCCGAAGGTATAATTCCGTATACTATACAGCAAGTCCTTGGTCACTATTATCGAAACAAACAACTAAAATTCACCGTGGATTTTATCAATCATCGCATCAAAACGTTTGACTATGGATTCCGTGACCGGAAAAATAAACCATCAGCCAATATAACCACCATGATGCTACTACAACCAAACAAACATAGTTTAAGACAAACAGCATCGCAATACTTACTCCTCTTACGAGCTTTTCCTTTCCTTTTCGGACATAAAACAACAAACGAATGCCAGTATATGAGCCTTATAAGTGTTCTTATTAATATAACACGAATTGCTTTTTCGCCCACTATTTCGGATTTTTTGTTGGCAGAACTCGAGATGTCTATAACTATTTTCCACAACATGTTTTTCAAACTGTTCCAACGGCGCCCAAACAAAATTCATCACTTGATTCATTATACGGAGAGTATTAAACAAGTTGGACCACTAGCTCAGTTCGATTGTCGTATATTTGAGAGCAAAAATAAGCATATTAAGACGCAAATGAACGCTGCTCGAAATTTTAAAAATGTATGTTTGAGTTTGGCAAAACGACAAATATTTGCGCAAGCCGTAAATATAGCTGAACGCCCGTTCATTGACCGGATGTTCTACAAATCAGGAAAAATGTGTTTAATCCAAAATCTGCGGCATGTCAGTCTATATAATCCCAGTCCAGATAGCGATGATCGATGCTTTACTGCAAAAGGAATTATTTTTAATGGTAGTGATGCTAAAATACAATGATAGCCTTGGATTTCCTACTTTTGGAGTGATTCAAGAAATAGCTGTGATTGCAGAAATTCCACGGATCTGTCTTCAAATTTGGGAAACACTGTGTTTCGATGATGTGCTACAAGCATATGAAGTGAAAGAAGCAGAAATGGAAAAAGTTGTGGAGTTCGATCATGTACACTGCAATACAACATTTTCTTTTTGGCGAAAATACAACGATAACACTCGTTACATATCCAAAAGGATACATTATCAAGACTATGACTAAACTCTAACTATATTATATCATCAATTCGGCAAAACAGTAAAGGAGGAAATTTTCGACTTGGATACATTCAGCTCCTTGGATGACAGCGACTTCAGCCGTTTGAATTTTACAACCGAACAACGAAAAAAAATAATAAAGATTCAAAGTGAGCTCCAGGAAAAAAAACCCATATGTAGGAATCCCTAAAGAAGAACCACATCCAGATGAAGAATACTTGGATTATGAAATGATTGACCAGGATGAAGAACAGTGTAACATCATATCACTGGAGAAGGTAATCAACTCATTGCTAAGCAGTACAGTAATGTGTACAATAATTTACTTTCGTTCCAGGAATTTGATATTGACTTAATCTTCAAACAATCACCCGAAGGGCAACGTATCATGGAACTATTGAAAGAACAAAACATGGTTGATAGTAAACTGATTAAAGCTATCACAATTGTACTGTGTAAATATTTAGTCAGTCGATTCGGATAGTAAGTTTAAAATTTTAGTTCTTAACTAGTTCTGTCGCTGGGCGACTGTCGCCGCGGCTCTATCGCTGCGTCGCTGCATGATACGTTCTATTTACACTTTCATACCAAAGTATAGATAATTGCTGTCGCCCAAGGACTGCGATAGTTGCGTCGCTTAGGTCTGCGGGATTATGAACGTTATACACAATGCACGAATTCCTACCTTGATATTCGTTATTCGGATGATTGGGTGGTACTTACGGCAAACTAATATAAGATAAACAGGAACAGGCAGCAAATTATCTCCGTTATTCTCTTGAAATCGAGCTTCAAGATGTTATAGCTATTCGCGTTAGCACAATTACATGTAAGCCAATGAGCAGTAGGGGAAGAGGCCCCAAAACGCCCCCCCGATGCAAAACGCCTTTTGTGGTTTCCCTCATATTTACCGTCATTAATATGTCCGTAACAAAACTAGATCTAAAATTATGTAGGATAGGCGAAGAAAGTTTCAAAATAGTGCACGGGAAGGTCGGAAAAACCGAAAATTTCCACATTTTGAAGAAACATCTAACATTTTGGCGAGGCAAAACGCCCTAGTGGCAATAACCTACAAAGTACTTGCGTCTCCACGGACTATCCATACTAGGATTCTGATTCGCCGACGCGTGGTACTTTGTTCTCTAGGGCTGCCAGCTAAAGGCGTTTTGCCTCTTGAGTTTTCGGCAACAAAATATCACCACTTTTTGAAATGTGAATATTATCAATATGATTGAGATTTTTGACAATTTTTGAATGGCATCAACTAGCTATCTGGTTTAACTGATGCATAATGTAAAAATACCCATGAATAGCGTTACAAATAAGACAATAGAGCAGTGTTAGCTTAGCTAGGGCATATTGCCCCCCCTTCCCCTAAGTGGGGCTGGAATAAAAAGTGAGATCAACAATGCAAAACTACAAACCAGAAGAAAAATCGACGTCCTCTAACAGCGAATGACATTTTGTGTTTTGTTTTTACAATTCTGTTTTTCACACTTTCACTTTTCACTTATGGCACATGCCCTTGGGTGTTGGTATTAGTAAAATGTTGTCGTATAAATCTGTTTCTTTGAGTCATGTTTCAAAATGGCTTATTTAATCAATTTAATCAAAATAAAAGTTGAAATTGTTTAATATTTCGCTGATAGAAATGTGATGTAAAAATTATATTAATAGAATACGAATATTCCTGCTTGCTTTCTGAATAGGCCTTGGCCGATGTCCAAATTCGTCAGCTTGTTTTGCTGATTACAGCATTTAGCAATTGAAAATTCTTCAACACTTCTTTACACAAAATAGTTTACCCGTTTTGTTTTTCATTTCTAACTTTCTACAGGAAGATTTTATTTCTTTGTTTTAACAGCCATCCAAGCGCTTTTTATAAAAACATAATCGCAAAATCTCTGGTTCAAAAATATAGCATTTTAAAGTCAACTACTGCCCAAGTTGAACAGGTTGGTTTTTTTGTGGTGTTGCAATTAGTGCATCCACCTATATGTTTTCATATTTTCAGGCATTATGGTTCTTTCCGGATGGCCGTGGTCCCGGAAAACATTGTGGGAAACTACATTACCATATTGAATATATGGTGAAGAAGTTAAAACAACAGATACGACGAAGTGCGAGCCAAAACAACGATGAAAACAACACTAATGAGGATCCTATCGACGATACGCCCGACGATGAAACAAACCTTGATGAAATTGTAAATTGTATTGATAACATGAAAAGGATTGTTATATTTAACTTGATAAAAATTTCCGTTTAAGGTCAACAAACTTAAGTTTATAGTGCCTTCGGAAGCGTCATTGGATATTATAAAGGAAGACTGGATTAGAACGTTTGCGACGAGAAACCTTATTAGGAAGATGGATGTACTGGACAACAGAACAAGCGAAATGGTTCAGAAGTTTCCATTATTTGGGTCATTCGATGGATTTCTGGTAAGCAATGAATTTTCCATCACTTTTAGAGCATTCATATTAAAGTTAAACAGAAATAGTTTTTGATGTTGATACAGATGATCATTAATCACTTTTCTTTAGATTGATTTGGATTTCGAAATCATGTTTCCCGCTGTTAATTCCAGCGTGGCATGGGAACATCTGAAGTGCCAAATACTGACGAAGTACAGCGACCTCCATTCATCAATTCCAAGTGGTATGTAAGGTTAAGTAGGGTTCGTTCATAAAATACATAACGCCAAAATTGACCGCTTTCAGCCCCCACCCAGGATTCTTAAATTAGTATAGGCCGTAACGCTCAAACAGATACCCTCCCACCCTCTAATGCGTTATGTAATTTGTGAATGAGACCTTATGTAATACCCGCGGTTGTATTTTAAGTTTTTGGACCTAACATATATATTCTCAATCTAGAAATTTGTCGGGCCTTAATCATAATCAAAGAAAAGAATCCGTCACGAGGAGCCAAGCGTTCGCACCAAGGTACACTAAAGATATCTAATCTGTTGGAGAAGATCGTTGAATGGATGTATGTATGTAGTGTATGTATGATATGGTGTTTAATATTACCAAACTATCTAGGTTTTTTTTACAGCCAGAAGACGACATCGAAGCATATGTCAATACTCACAGTGCAACGGCTCTTCCAATATTAATCGTCAAAGGACAACAGTATTCCGAGGGTGATACCTACATTCGTGTTGGAAAGCGATATTTTAGCTCAGGATCCGACATAACAAAAGCGTTTTTACGCTGATTAAGACCTACTTTTTTTCAACATAAATTTCGAGCCGTCGTTTATTAACTTCTTTACACTTTTCGTTGGAGGGCTGTTTAAAATTCGAAACTCATCAAGCACAGTTGAAATTTTTTTGATTCAGTTACGGCCAACATAAACTTGATATACACATTCCATTGAAATGTGTATAATGTTGTAACCTATAACAATGATATATACGAATATATACGAGTAATAAAATAATTACTGATAATTGATTGCTTCTAAATAAGGTGCCTTTCAGAATAAACGCAATGTACTACGCGACGTGACTCACATAAAGGAATAGTATCATTATCAATGCAGAGCATGAAAAATTCATTTTCATGAAGCACATTCACTCCGATTTTTGACATTCGTGTTTTGATTATTCAAAACATAGAATGACTTACTCAGTTTACTTCGTCATAAATTCATTCAATTGATTGCCACTGAGTATGGTAACTGCGCGCGAAAAAAACAAAATTAGCCTTGATTATATTGACATTTAGCGCTAAAAACGCCCCTCAATTGAACGTCTGGATTAGATCTATGCGTGTATTTATTTAAATCATCAAACATGTGCTCAGTTGTTCGATTATTTAATAATTTGTGATATTCAAATAAATACTCACTGACCCATATTCATTCTGAAAATTGACGGTGCAGAGCCGAATATGAATATGTTTAGAAGTGAAGTGACAAAGAAGGCCGATGGGCTTCATAAAAAATAATCGAATATTTAAAGCTCGGTCAATAAGTCAAATTTCACTGTCACGTCGCATCGCTCGGATGCGTCTACTCTGTTATGCCCCTAATGCATTATTGAGACACAAGAATGAAAATTATGCAGCTCAAATTTGCTGTAATATCGGTACTAACGGATAAAAAATAACGTACACCCAGGTTTTTTTTACACGGTTTGGTTTTGGTCGTTTAAGACCTTCAGTGTCAATGAAGCAATGAGTTAACCCCACCAAAAAATTCACAAAAAATCAAAGAAAATTCAGGGGGTATTTGAAAAGCTGTAAAAGTTCAGGTTAACCGAGGAATTAATGAATGCCAACCGCGTAAAAAAAACCTGGGTGTACTGTTATTCCGGCAATAGTTTATAGGCATTTACTGATAATCCGTAATACGTTGTCATTTGTTTTTCCGCTGTAGCTTCAGCAAACCAAAACATTGTTTACTGCTAGTTCAGTAAAATGTTGTCAGTTTGACATGTCTCAAAATTGCTGGAACTTTCGGCAATTAAATTTTACTGGAATATTTACTGATCTTTCATCAAGTTCAAAATCAGCAATTTTTTGCTGATTTCCAGAAATTTAAATTTGGTGTGTAGAATGGAATAGAAATCCGAACTAATCTGAACAGTTGAGTTTCTTTAGTCTAAATCTGAACAGTTTAAAATTTCTTCAGTTAAGAACTTGGTGATACAGTTAACAATATCGAATCTATGACAAAAGGTCGAAAGACAAAAGGCCGAAAGGACAAAAGGTCGCAAGACAAAAGGTCGAAAAGACAAAAGGTCGAAATGACAAAAAGTTGAAAAGACAAAACGTCTAAATAACAAAAGGTCGAAAGGGACAAAGAGTCAAAAGGGACAAAAGGTCGAAAGGGACAAAAGGTTGAAAAGGACAAAAGGTCGAAAGGGAAAAAAAGTCGAAAAGGACAAAAGGTCGAATAGCACAAAAGGTCTATCAAGAACAAGTTGATAACAAGCTGGGTGTATTCCAAAAGAATTTATGAAATGCATTTAACTTTAAGCAGAACACTCATCTAATCAATCAAAGTTGAAGAAAGAGCAATTTTCAAAGAAGGAGTAATTACTATAAGACAATTGAATATCTATATAATTCTGAAAGAGATAAAAAGATTGTTAATAAGAAATGAATAAAGCTTGTATTTCGCGAGACCGAGTTGGCCTATACAGTTGGCAAAAAATGCTCTTTTGTTTTTCACTGTTTCTATGAATTCTATGAATTTTATTTAATTGTTAAAAATTGTAAAAACAAAAGAGCAGAGTTTTTACTAACTGTGTAGGGCAACTCCGGTTTCATTTTTATTTTTCATTTTATTTCTAATAACTTCATCTGCGTTTGCTCAATGAAGCCATAAGATAAGGAAAAGCCATTTTAAGTAGACCATCAACACATGTCTTGCTTAAACAGGCGTAAAACCTCATTTCTTTTCTTAAACATTACAATTTGGTTCGAGATTGATTCTTCCCGTTTCACTTTCTTGTTAATTTCAAACTTATGTCCCTTTGGACCTTTTGCACCGTTCGACGTTTTGTCCTTTCGACCTTTTGTCCAGTTCGACGTTTTGTCCTTTCGACCTTTTGTCCTTTTCGACCATTTCGACCATCAGATTCTTATAGAACCTAATGTTCAGTTAGTTATCTATTTACAAATATTCAGAATTGTAAGCGATGAGCTGTTCTTGTTAAAATTCTGTTCACTGTTCACAAAGAAGGTGTTGGAAGTTTATAACTGGAAAGTGATATAGACTATAATGTGCTATAATGACAGTTGGGAATATTTAATGTGACCAGCAAGCGTCCTGCGAAACGCTTACAAAAACTTCTTCCAATAAATATTAAGCCCCAAACGCAATACAACCACTCAAAATAATGTGCACTTAGAAGCTACTTGAAAACGTATGCAGATATTTTCCATGTAGTTTCGAGTGTAAAAATTAAATGATTTATTAGTGATGGCACTCATTATTCTTAATTCACTAGAAAATAAAATAAAATTTAAATGAATTCTTGTTTGGCCATGTACTTAAAATTTAAGTGAAACTTTGATAATTTTTTCTATAGTATCCCTATTAGTGATGTGTACCCCGTCCACTAGGAACGGAAGAGAGCAAAAATAGGAGTTGAAAACTATTTCATACTCAAACATTTAGCTTCGCAAATCGTTCTCATAATGCTTTTGCAAAATGTTTCATTAGCGATAGTTGATAAACATACATTTTGCTCTGAGAACCCCACTCATATATTTTTCATGGTATAAGTACCATGGTACATATTTCTACCGAAGATGGATTTTCTCGAGATTTAGGCAAATTACCTAATTTCGGTAGTAGTATGCTGGATTCGTCAAAAGATGCGCTAAAGAACGTATCATTTAGTTTGACAGATAAAACTTCGATAAGATAAAGTTCGGTTCGGTAGTCCATATCCTTCGGATTCTAGTTTGGTGCTACGCCAACAATATTGTGCGATCAGTTGTTGGTCGCCTGATCGTCTGATCGTTGATTGTAGCATCAGCAAAGGTTATGCAATATCACAGTTTTTAATACCAATACCAGCAAAAAATGAAATTCCTTGTTCGTTCTTAACAGAAACGGATCGAAATATCCCAAGCAATATGACCAAAATACGACGTGAAACTCATCATCGGTGACACATCCAACTCAGCACACAATCGTATTTGAGGCAACATAAAGGGGCTCTCCTTAGCCGTGCGGTAAGACGCGCGTCTACAAAGCTGAGGGTGGCTGGGTTCGATTCCCGGTAACGGTCTAGGCAATATTCGGATTGGAAAATGGGCATAAAAGTATCATCGTGTTAGCCTCACGATATACGAATGCAAAAATGGTAACTTGACTTAGAAACCTTACAGTTTATAACTGTGGAAATGCTTAATGAACACTAAGCTGCGAGGCGGCTCTGTCCAAGTGTGGGGATGTATAGCCAATAAGAAGAAGCAGAAGAGGAAGAAGAAGAAGAAGAGGAAGAAGAAGAAGAAGAGGAAGAAGAAGAAGAAGAAGAAGAAAGGGTGGTATGGAATGGAGTCAAAATATTAGAATAAGAGATAGGCGGAGACGCCATCTTGTATCCAATCGAATTGTCAAAAGCGGTTCCAATCCAACATGTTTAAATTTTTCAATTGCCCATGCTTATACTAATGACACACTGGTGGTATAAGTACCATGGTACAAAAATCTTGAAATGAATGCCATATCTTTTGTTGTCTTCATCAAAGATAGTCTTGGAATTATTTTCTTGTACCATGGTACAAATACCACAGGTGTGTCCTTAGTATTAAACCAATTGCTCTGTAATGCCCATCCGGTTTGTAAATCCGATTGCATCAGTTTTCTGGGACTCATTTTCAAGTCATTTTGCACGTTTTCTTAATCAATTCCGTTGATCATACGAGCCAGCGCAGCGACGTCGCCGTGTCAGATTTAATAAAACCCGTTTAGAAGAGCAGTCACATCGGCACCGGGCGTCTGGTTTGTCCTTCTGCATTTAGGATTAGTTAAATTTCTGCATTCTTTTTCATTCAACAGGTGGACAAGTTCTGTATAGACGGGAATTCATTCTAAAAAAAAAAACTTTTTCTCGACTTCGTGTTAGGCAAATTTTACCTATCTGAATTGGAAACAGGATCTTGAACAAAAAAAAAATCAAGAAAATTTATTCCAAACGAGTTTGATATTTTCATCAATCAAGATCTTATTCCATTTTTGTTCTAAGCAAAAGATGAATTTCGCTAAAATCTCAGGAAAATTGGCGGTAATTAACGGTCGGCCACGTTTCTGGCTGTTAATTGATTTTGAATTCATGATCTCAGATTAAAATAGTGCCACAGTGGGTGTAGAGTACTTTTCTTATTATTATTATTAGCATTACATCCCCTACTGGGACATTGCCGCCTCGCAGCTTAGTTTTCTCTAAGCATTTCCACAGTTATGAACTGCTAGGCTTCTAAGCCGAGTTACCATTTATGCATTCGTATAACATGGCAGGATCGCATAATACCAGTGACAGACGACGGAAGATGATTGGTGATATCACTTTGTAGGCGGCATTAAGGATGGTGATCGAAAGTTCTCACACTCCAGCTTGTCGCCTTTTCTGCAAATGGGGCATATGAATCCTTCCTTCCACTCCTCCGGTAGCTGTTCAGTTTTCCAGATTCTGAAGATCAGTTTGGGCAAGCCAGTGATGGAAATATATGAGGCCGATGCTATGGTGAACGAGAATAGAAGAGACGCGACGAGTTGACGAGGCAAGCGCTCTATGACATACTGAAAGCGTTTATAAAATCGTACAGTTCTGTACAGTTTACGCCTGACATTGGTATTTTTTGCTGGATTACTCCAACCAAACTTGTAACTAAGACCTACTGCGATGTCTAGAGTCAAAACATCACATAGCCAGCCTCGTCGCTTTGACGAACTCTTCTATTTGCTTTCGGTATGCCATGGCTAGGTGATTTCCATGGAATAGTTATTGGCAATTAAAAGTGAGGTTAGGTTTCAAAAAATTTCAAAACTGGAAACAATATTTACTAGAGGCCTGAATAAGAGAAACGCGGATAGAAAATATGATTCTGCCAACACTGCAGTCAATCTTCTTCATCAAAGACCAACACATGAAAAGAAAGAAATGTTTAATGTAGATACAATCTTACAATCCGCTATTTAATGTGTCCACATCACATAACAATAGAATCCAATAAACAATGCAATTTTATTTCATAATCTATTAATGACTTGCATATTTTATTGCAAACTAAAGTAAAATTCATTAAAATTTGTTTATTTAAAAACGGTATAAAATCGAATTTAGCCGTTTTCAGTATTTGAGCCAACATATTGGCTGCTTGACAGGTCTCCTGCTCGATTGGCTGCCGTTTTTTTACAGTTAGATTGGCGGCACATAACTATCCGCGTTTCTCTTAAGGTTCCCCCAAACACACGCGACACGACAGTCGCGACGCGATTCTATCGCTTGGCGACAGCGATTATGTCGCCGTTGGTATGGAAGCGTAAATAGAGTATTGCCTGCAGCGACCCAACGATAGAATCGCGGCGACTAGTTGTCGCCGTCGCGGCGATGAAATCGCTTAGGTTTGGGGGAGCCTTTATTCAGGCCTCTAATATTTACTAGGGTGGTTCAAAAAATCTATATTGCTCCACAGTGCTTATCTGATTCTTTACCATGTTCTGAGTGTCCTCTGAAAATTTGAGCTCATTTGGATTAAAACTGATTTAGCAGAAGCCGTTTCAAGTTTGCATGCAAATTAGAATGGGGAAATTTAGGTTTCCATTATACTGTTAATGACGTTCCCCCATCAAGCGCAGGAAAACCTACATAGCTAAAAGGAATACTCAACAGCTTTCACCCAACGAAAATCGTTGTTGATTAATCGCCCCAATAATTAGTTATGGATTTTAAGACAGGTTGCGAATCTTTAGTCATGATCGTTAAACTTCTTTGAGGGCATCACTGAAATGTGCAGTGCAACATAGTAGCCTGAATTTGTGTGTGCTATCTTTCGCACCACGAGCAGCAATGTTGCCTGTTGATGAGTTATGCAATTAGCTCCAGAAAACCACGTTATGGATTAAATTATTATTCGATTACTAATTACTGGAACGATTAATTGAGATGCGGTTTTCACTGAGTGAAAGCTGTTGAGTATTCCTTTTAGCTATATAGGTTTTCTTTTAACCTGCGCTTGATAGGGAGGCATCATTAAAAGTATAATGAAAAATTAAATTTCCCCATACTAATTTGCATGCAAACTTGAAACGGCTTGTGCTAAATCAGTTTTAATCCAAATGAGCTCAAATTTTCAGAGGAGACTCAGAACATGGTAAAGAATCAAATAAGCACTGTGGAGCAAAATAGATTTTTTGAACCACCCTAATATTTACGCTCTCGTATCACTTTGCATTGCATAAGTGTACCCATCAAAACGAAAAGTATGCAATGCAAAGTACTCCCGAGCATTTGTTTGGCATTTTTCTTGCCTAATAGTAGGGGAAATGACGGATTTGGCAGGTTTTGTTCTATTATTGCCAGGGGTTTTATTGACCAAATTTAATGAAATTTGGTCACAATATTCTTTGATATGCAAAAAATGCGAATTTGAGCATAATAAGCAATAGAAAACCTTCCTGACAATAAAAAACAAAACTTGCCGAAGCCGTCATTTCGTTTATACTACTTGCAGAGCAAAACAAACCTCGAAAAATTTAGACCAACATTTGAAAATGGCATTCATTTCATTTATTTAGTTACCATCTAAACAGATAACACTGAATCAACAATTTGACGCCACAATGCACGGTTCGAGGCCGCATCTCTCCATCCTCGGATACGCCCCACGCTCGCCAAGTCGTTTTGCACCTGGTCTGCCCATCTCGCTCGCTGCGCTCAACGCCGTCTCGTACCTGCCGGATCGGAAACGAACACTATCTTTGCAGGGTTGCTGTCCGGAATTCTTGCAACATGTCCTGCCCATCGTACCCTTCCGGCTTTAGCTACCTTCTGGATACTGGGTTCGCCGTAGAGTTGGGCGAGCTCATGGTTCATTCTTCGCCGCCACACACCGTCTTCTTGCACACCGCCAAAGATGGTCCTAAGCACCCGTCTCTCGAATACTCCGAGTGCTTGCAAGTCCTCCTCGAGCATTGTCCATGTTTCATGTCCGTAGAGGACAACCGGTCTTATAAGCGTCTTGTACATGACACATTTGGTGCGGTGGCGAATCTTTTTCGACCGCAGTTTCTTCTGGAGCCCGTAGTAGGCCCGACTTCCACAGATGATGCGCCTTCGTATTTCACGGCTAACGTTGTTGTCAGCCGTTAGCAAGGATCCGAGGTAGACGAATTCCTCGACCACCTCGAAGGTATCCCCGTCTGTCGTAACACTGCTTCCTAGGCGGGCCCTGCCGCACTCAGTTCCGCCTACAAGCATGTACTTTGACTTTGAGGCATTCACCACCAGTCCAACTTTTGTTGCTTCACGTTTCAGGTGGTACAGTTCTGCCACCTTTGCAAATGTTCGGCCGACAATGTCCATGTCATCCGCGAAACAAATAAATTGACTGGATCTGTTGAAAATCGTACCCCGGCTGTTACACCCAGCTCTCCGCATGACACGTTCTAGCGCAATGTTGAACAACATGCACGAAAGTCCATCACCTTGTCTTAGTCCCTTAGTCTTGGATAAATAAATTTCATTTTAAATAAACATAATAACAATAAACAAGTGCGTTCTTGCTCAAACATTTATGAGAAACATGTTCCAATGTTGTTTTATGCTATAATGCAAATTCACGAAGCTTCCCCTATACTACTCGCAGATAAACCAAAAAACAAACCACGAAAATTTAGACCAACATTTGAAAAGGGCGTAACAGTCAAAAAAAAATCCTTCTGGTCCTTCGTCTACATATATAGCTATATATGTACGCGGAGAAGGAATCAGAAGGAATAAATTTGGATGTTACACCCTTTTCAAATGTTGGTCTAAACGTGAATAGTAGTATAATATTTATAAACAACATTGGAACATGTTTCTCATAAATGTTTGAGCAAGAACGCACTTGTTTATTGTTATTATGTTTATTTAAAATGAAATTTATTTATCCAAAGAAACTACAAAAACTCGCGACCCTGATTTTTACTAGCGCACAAAATACTGCCATGTGCCATACTGTTTATCTTTGCTCCGCCCATACCATTTTGACTCATGTCGTTTTCGTGTATTCGCACCGCTTGCACCGGTGTAGGCAAACTTGCACTGGACTCGTTCGTTTTTAAAAACGGTGCAGTTCCATTTTTGCACCATTTTGCCACCGCTGCAGAAAAATCTACACCCTGCCCGAAGCGAGTGTAGCGGGTAGACACCGCCTGGTACCAATACTTGTATGATGCGGAGCTGTCATAAGTTTCCTATAAGGTTTCTTATTAGGTCTTTCGGGTAGCTTTGTTTTTATTTTATTATCTGCTGATATCTATGCCTCATTAAAATTATATTTAATAATTTGTATCAATGTTGTTGAAGTAGAATCAAAAGCTGCAAAGAAACTTTATCCAAGAACTTTCTATAAATGTACGAGTTGTTATAATATTTATGAATTATTCCAAAATAATCTAATATTATAACAAAATCAACGAAACTAGGTAGACCTTAAAAACCCAGATCAATCCACCTAGCGTTGGTGGTGCCTTTCTCGCGCATTAAAAAAATAAGAAAAACTCATAAGAGAGGTCAAAATAGCACTTTAGGGCGATAGATTTTACTTTTTCCATCAAATCATATGGGTCATTCCATATGAAGTGACCGAGAAAAAATGCAAACATGCAATCGACTTTCTTAGAATTGAATCAAATTTTGACCAATTGTTTATATATGGGTTATACCCCAAAAACCAAAATTTCGTGGTGATTGGACCTCCCCACGATTAATAAGACCATCCCCCTTTTCGGACAAATGTATGAAACTCATCATATTGTTTTGTACATATCTCTGGAACTGAGAGGTCTATAATGAATCTAAGGTAACCATTCGAAAGAAGATTTTTCAAAGAATTTATAAAAAAAATAATTTGTTGATGTGCAGTGTTGCCAAATGAACAATTTTTAAGTTTCTGTGTGAAAAATGCATTTTTTTCCCAATGAGTATATTTTTATTCAGGAAATAACCTCACCAACGTGCTTTGATCATTTTTACATTGGAAACGCTAAAAACCCCGAGGTACTATGTTCCGATTTTGAGATACAGGATTTTAAAAATGAAAAGTCCTTTTTTCACTGTGAACATTGTAGATTTTTTAACTGATTTCCGAACATAGACACATATACGCATTGACACATACATAACACACATACACAGCTCGATTGGTTGCTTCCCTACTTACAGCATCGCATTTGAAATTTATATGGAGATTAGTATGGAAAAATGTATTTTTTGCATTTTTGCTCCTAGCGGCTTTATTTTATCGTTAATTCAATCATCTGACTCAATACTGAGAGATGCTGAAAGAGTTTGCTGAAGAATAAGCATTGCTGGAAATATTACAACGCTTTGAAGATTGATTGTTGAAATCATATGCAAGAAATCAATGTTTCTGCCAGCACTATCTGGTCAACTGTCCTTACTATGTCTGAAACTCGATTATGCATATGTACAACATGTGATAGATTTAGTTCGGAAAAGGTATTGGAGGGTAACCGCCGCTTCGGTGGGCTTTGATCCCACTGTCCTTGTTAGACGGAAAAACCATTTCTCTTTCCGGAATTTTCCATTAAAAATTAATCTGAATAACTACAATTTGTTCCTCAGCACTAAAAGATTAAAATTTTTGAAATAACACTCAGTTGAATTATTGGTACACGTAGTTTGGCAGTTCTGGTAGAATAAACAATTTTGGTCGTCGTTCCAGCAAGGCTTCTTCTTCTGCAAAGATTTTCGGCATCCTTAGGGTCAACTATTAAAAATTAAAACAATATGTCACATGGTTTACGAAAATCTGAATTCTCTAGGAGTAAAAAATGCAAAAAATATAGCGAAAGTATATTGGCCGTTAAACAGCAAATATTATCCATTTTTTTTTCAAAATACAGCAAATAAAATCATTATCTCAAAGAAGACCATTTTTATGATGTTTGTTATTGGTCTACTATTTTCATAATTTGATAATATACACACACAGTTGACAATTTTTGATTACATGGTGAGTGAGAGAGAGCTCATGGCTATAGTCAAATCACATTTGCGTGCTGTGAAGTGTGGGTTTGATAAAGTAGTAAGATAAAAACTTTTCGTGGATAATTCTGCTCTAGTGGACTAGTATTGACATTAAGGTCTTCTTCTCCCTTTTATATAGCTACAAAATACGTTTAAAAATTGCATCCAACGTTTTTCGCCATTTTCAACCCTCTTACCTCCCACCTGTCACAAATCACTAACCCTCTCCTTCTGTACGTACAAATACCATTTACATAATGATTTGCCTTTTCATACATTATTTTTCCACAATAACATAGTGAAAGTCTACTTCCTCATAAGCTAATTTATTTTTACCTTTCTCGTACACTAAGTGCACCGAAAGGCTTTATGTTCGCTCCAAAAACAATTTTTTTTATAGAAGGCGGGAGACCCATCGTGTTGTATACCAATCGGCTCAGCTCAACGAATTGAGGTGACGTCTGTGTGTGTATGTGTATGTATGTGTGTGCGTAAAAAAGTCTCATCCAATATTTAGGGGCTTACCCTTAACCGATTTGTTCGCACCATGTTGCATTTTACGGGAAATCCTGGCCCATTGTTTCCTATTAAAATTTTATTGGTTGGGATTATGGGCTCGAAAGTTATGGTCAAAATACTATTTCCATAATGCACAAGAAAGGCACCATTACCGCTAGGTAAATTAATCAGGGTTTTTTAGATAACCATATCGTTTCTTTTGTCGTAATTGCCTCTCGTATGTCTTTCCTTTAAATTTTTTTAAAGAAAATGATTTAACGGCGATGAAATTCTTGTTTCATTTCTATGTCCCGTAACAGTAATGAAACAAGAAGTTCATCAATGTTTGCATCATCGTCATAAATTTAGTATTATTCGTTTCCTCTTTCCCTACTATGATACTGTATTCCCTAATCCAGATTGGAATACGAGTCTTTCGGTTCACCTAATCTAACGTTATTTTGTTAGAATAAAATAGTATAAAGATTTCGGCTCCGTAACGCTCAACAGCATATGAGCCGAGAGATTTCGAAATTAATAAATGTTTTATAAAATTAAAAAAAAAATTCCATAGCAGGTGAAATAATATAGTATCTATGTGAGTAATAGTTTAATAATACGCTCTACAACAATACAGAAAAGCTGTTCCTTCCAAAGTGACTACGTTGCCAAGTACATTATTTTCTATTCATAGGCTCAAGTTACATGTTTTACAATTTATTTGAAGAAAACAATATCTTCGAATTCTTGGCAATTCCATAAAAGGTAAAGGTTCAGTATGCATAACAAAATCTTATGTGATTGATAAGTTCCATATGAATCATATAATATTCAGAACTTCATAACTCGAGAACGGCTCATAGTACCTTGGGGTTTCGAGTGTTTCTTTTACAAAATTTTCTGGAGAACACGATGCTGGTGTTATTTTCCAAATAAAAATATACTCATTGGCAGAAAAATACGATTTTATACTTAAAACGCAAAAACAATAGAGTTGGCAACACTTCTACTCAAAATAGATATTTTTCTCAAAAAGTTTTGAAAAATTCTCTTCAAAATGCATAAAAAGAAGTTATTTGTAGCATAGAAACAGTCCGAGATATGAGTTGTTCAAAAATATGTTTTTTTTTCAAATTGTCAAAAACAGGGGTGCTCCAATTTGCCGAGGGTTGTCCAATCATCAAATAAATTTGGATTTTTACATATAATCGATAGATAAACAAATCCACGAAATTTGATTAAAATCGGTGAAAGTCGATTACAAGTGTTTCGGTCACTTGGTATGCATTGCTGCAAACTTTGAAAAAAAAATTTTTTTCACCTTTTTGAAATTTTTTTTTCCAAAGTAGACCCTTGGCAGAAAAACAATGTTTTTTCAATAACTTTGGAACGCAATGACCGATCGGGCCAATTTTCAATAGAAAACAACAACAATCCGCGTCGACTGCAACTTGTTGCGAGCAAATCGAATAATGCTAAGTACCAAAAAGTGTGTCTCACATTTTTGTACACACACACATACATACACAAATACACGGTAAAAAATATACACGTCCATGCGAACTGTTCTGCATTTGAATATGCACTACTTTGGAATCATATCAATATCAATAGCTGAGCTCGTCGCATTCAAAGACCACCACTTCCAATTGACGTGCACAATATTTTGAATATAAAACAACAAAATAAAAAAAATAGAATTACCTCGGCTCAGATTTGAATAACATACCTTTGCTTGAAAGTCCTTCGTCTTACCATGACTCTATCTCACACTTTGAATTACCTCTTGAAATAAGCAGAACAGATGAAAGAACTGTCATCTATTTTTAGAACAACACCAATATCGCTCCACTCTTAAATCAATAGCCTTTAACCTGTGAATTCAATAGCAAAACACTTTCAATTCTAGTGGAGACATTATTGGTGCTGATCGAAGTGCTTATCATTTCAACATCCAGTGAGTAGCATTTTGATCAATCGTGTTGATGTTATGGAATTGTCTGCATTCAACACACTTGTGAAAGGTGTGACACCACTTCAAAATCAAAGGAATATCATTTTCAATAATAGTGATTGTAGAGTTGATCATTCAATAGATGAAACAGTTAAATTGAGCGTGTTGATTTTTTACCGTCTACAGACATCACCTCAATTCGTCGAGCTGAGTCGATTGGTATATAACACTAAGCTGCCGCTAACCGCAAGTCAGACTTATCTGGATATGGCGTCCATGTACAGATAAGTCTGACTTCCGGTTAGCATCAGTATGGGTTTCCGAACCTTCTATCAAAAGTTCGGTTTTGGAATAATCCTATAGCCTTTACGTATACTTTGTATAATAATAGATTTGGATTGGATTTGGATTGGATTTGGATTGGATTTGGATTGGATTTGGATTGGATTTCTATTGGATTTGGATTGGATTTGGATTGGATTTGGATTGGATTTGGATTGGTTTGGATTGGTTTGGATTGGTTGGATTGGTTTGGATTGGTTTGGATTGGTTTGGATTGGTTTGGATTGGTTTGGATTGGTTTGGATTGGTTTGGATTGGTTGGATTGGTTTGGATTGGTTTGGATTGGTTTGGATTGGTTTGGATTGGTTTGGATTGGTTTGGTTGGTTTGGATTGGTTTGGATTGGTTGGATTGGTTTGGATTGGTTTGGATTGGTTTGGTTGGTTTGGATTGGTTTGGTTGGTTTGGATTGGTTTGGATTGGTTTGGATTGGTTTGGTTGGTTTGGATTGGTTTGGATTGGTTTGGATTGGTTTGGTTGGTTTGGTTGGTTTGGATTGGTTTGGATTGGTTTGGATTGGTTTGGATTGGTTTGGATTGGTTTGGTTGGTTTGGATTGGTTTGGATTGGTTGGTTTGGATTGGTTTGGATTGGTTTGGATTGGTTTGGTTGGTTTGGATTGGTTTGGATTGGTTTGGATTGGTTTGGATTGGTTTGGATTGGTTTGGTTGGTTTGGATTGGTTTGGATTGGTTTGGATTGGTTTGGATTGGTTTGGATTGGTTGGATTGGTTTGGATTGGTTTGGATTGGTTTGGATTGGTTTGGATTGGTTTGGATTGGTTTGGATTGGTTTGGATTGGTTTGGTTGGTTTGGATTGGTTGGATTGGTTTGGATTGGTTTGGATTGGTTGGATTGGTTTGGATTGGTTTGGATTGGTTTGGATTGGTTTGGATTGGTTTGGATTGGTTTGGATTGGTTTGGATTGGTTGGATTGGTTTGGTTGGTTTGGATTGGTTTGGATTGGTTTGGTTGGTTTGGTTGGTTTGGATTGGTTTGGATTGGTTTGGATTGGTTTGGATTGGTTTGGTTGGTTTGGATTGGTTTGGTTGGTTTGGATTGGTTTGGTTGGTTTGGATTGGTTTGGATTGGTTTGGATTGGTTTGGATTGGTTTGGATTGGTTTGGATTGGTTTGGATTGGTTTGGATTGGTTTGGTTGGTTTGGATTGGTTTGGGATTGGTTTGGATTGGTTTGGTTGGTTTGGATTGGTTTGGATTGGTTTGGATTGGTTTGGTTGGTTTGGATTGGATTTGGATTGGTTTGGATTGGTTTGGTTGGTTTGGTTGGTTTGGATTGGTTTGGATTGGTTTGGTTGGTTTGGATTGGTTTGGATTGGTTTGGATTGGTTTGGATTGGTTTGGTTGGTTTGGATTGGTTTGGATTGGTTTGGTTGGTTTGGATTGGTTTGGATTGGTTTGGATTGGTTGGATTGGTTTGGATTGGTTTGGATTGGTTTGGATTGGTTTGGTTGGTTTGGATTGGTTTGGATTGGTTTGGTTGGTTTGGATTGGTTGGATTGGTTTGGATTGGTTTGGATTGGTTTGGTTGGTTTGGATTGGTTTGGTTGGTTGGTTTGGATTGGTTTGGTTGGTTTGGTTGGTTTGGTTGGTTTGGATTGGTTTGGTTGGTTGGGTTGGATTGGTTTGGTTGGTTTGGATTGGTTTGGATTGGTTTGGATTGGTTGGTTTGGTTGGATTGGTTTGGATTGGTTTGGATTGGTTTGGATTGGTTTGGATTGGTTTGGTTGGTTTGGATTGGTTTGGATTGGTTTGGATTGGTTTGGATTGGTTTGGATTGGTTTGGATTGGTTTGGATTGGTTTGGATTGGTTTGGATTGGTTTGGATTGGTTTGGATTGGTTTGGATTGGTTTGGTTGGTTTGGTTGGTTTGGTTGGTTGGATTGGTTTGGATTGGTTTGGATTGGTTTGGATTGGTTTGGATTGGTTTGGTTGGTTTGGATTGGTTTGGATTGGTTTGGATTGGTTTGGATTGGTTTGGATTGGTTTGGATTGGTTTGGATTGGTTTGGATTGGTTGGATTGGTTTGGATTGGTTTGGTTGGTTTGGATTGGTTTGGATTGGTTTGGATTGGTTTGGATTGGTTTGGTTGGTTTGGATTGGTTGGATTGGTTTGGATTGGTTTGGTTGGTTTGGATTGGTTTGGATTGGTTTGGATTGGTTTGGTTGGTTTGGATTGGTTTGGATTGGTTTGGTTGGTTGGTTGGTTGGATTGGTTTGGATTGGTTTGGATTGGTTTGGATTGGTTTGGATTGGTTTGGATTGGTTTGGATTGGTTTGGTTGGTTTGGATTGGTTTGGATTGGTTTGGATTGGTTTGGATTGGTTTGGTTGGTTTGGATTGGTTTGGATTGGTTTGGATTGGTTTGGTTGGTTTGGATTGGTTTGGATTGGTTTGGATTGGTTTGGATTGGTTTGGATTGGTTTGGTTGGTTTGGATTGGTTTGGATTGGTTTGGATTGGTTTGGTTGGTTTGGATTGGTTTGGATTGGTTTGGATTGGTTTGGATTGGTTTGGATTGGTTTGGATTGGTTTGGATTGGTTTGGATTGGTTTGGATTGGTTTGGATTGGTTGGATTGGTTTGGATTGGTTTGGTTGGTTTGGATTGGTTTGGATTGGTTTGGTTGGTTTGGATTGGTTTGGATTGGTTTGGATTGGTTTGGTTGGTTTGGATTGGTTTGGATTGGTTTGGTTGGTTTGGATTGGTTTGGATTGGTTTGGATTGGTTTGGATTGGTTTGGATTGGTTTGGATTGGTTTGGTTGGTTTGGATTGGTTTGGATTGGTTTGGATTGGTTTGGATTGGTTTGGATTGGTTTGGTTGGTTTGGTTGGTTTGGATTGGTTTGGATTGGTTTGGATTGGTTTGGATTGGTTTGGATTGGTTGGATTGGTTTGGTTGGTTTGGGATTGGTTTGGATTGGTTTGGATTGGTTTGGATTGGTTTGGATTGGTTTGGATTGGTTTGGTTGGTTTGGATTGGTTTGGATTGGTTTGGATTGGTTTGGATTGGTTTGGATTGGTTTGGATTGGTTTGGATTGGTTTGGATTGGTTTGGTTGGTTTGGTTGGTTTGGATTGGTTTGGATTGGTTTGGATTGGTTTGGATTGGTTTGGATTGGTTTGGATTGGTTTGGATTGGTTTGGTTGGTTTGGATTGGTTTGGATTGGTTTGGTTGGTTTGGATTGGTTTGGATTGGTTTGGATTGGTTTGGATTGGTTTGGATTGGTTTGGATTGGTTTGGATTGGTTTGGTTGGTTTGGTTGGTTGGTTTGGATTGGTTTGGATTGGTTTGGATTGGTTTGGTTGGTTTGGATTGGTTTGGATTGGTTTGGTTGGTTTGGATTGGTTTGGTTGGTTTGGATTGGTTTGGATTGGTTTGGATTGGTTTGGATTGGTTTGGATTGGTTTGGATTGGTTTGGATTGGTTTGGATTGGTTTGGATTGGTTTGGATTGGTTTGGATTGGTTTGGATTGGTTTGGTTGGTTTGGATTGGTTTGGATTGGTTTGGATTGGTTTGGATTGGTTTGGATTGGTTTGGATTGGTTTGGATTGGTTTGGTTGGTTTGGATTGGTTTGGATTGGTTTGGATTGGTTTGGTTGGTTTGGATTGGTTTGGATTGGTTTGGATTGGTTTGGATTGGTTTGGATTGGTTTGGATTGGTTTGGATTGGTTTGGATTGGTTTGGTTTGGATTGGTTTGGATTGGTTTGGTTGGTTTGGATTGGTTTGGATTGGTTTGGATTGGTTTGGTTGGTTTGGATTGGTTTGGATTGGTTGGATTGGTTTGGATTGGTTTGGATTGGTTTGGATTGGTTTGGATTGGTTTGGTTGGTTTGGATTGGTTTGGATTGGTTTGGTTGGTTTGGATTGGTTTGGATTGGTTTGGATTGGTTTGGATTGGTTTGGATTGGTTTGGATTGGTTTGGATTGGTTTGGATTGGTTTGGATTGGTTTGGATTGGTTTGGATTGGTTTGGGATTGGTTTGGATTGGTTTGGATTGGTTTGGATTGGTTTGGATTGGTTTGGATTGGTTTGGTTGGTTTGGATTGGTTTGGATTGGTTTGGATTGGTTTGGATTGGTTTGGATTGGTTTGGATTGGTTGGATTGGTTTGGTTGGTTTGGATTGGTTTGGATTGGTTTGGATTGGTTTGGATTGGTTTGGATTGGTTTGGATTGGTTTGGATTGGTTTGGATTGGTTTGGTTGGTTTGGATTGGTTTGGATTGGTTTGGATTGGTTTGGATTGGTTTGGATTGGTTTGGTTGGTTGGATTGGTTTGGTTGGTTTGGTTGGTTTGGATTGGTTTGGATTGGATTGGGATTGGTTAGGATTGGTTTGGATTGGTTTGGTTGGTTTGGATTGGTTTGGATTGGTTTGGTTGGTTTGGATTGGTTTGGATTGGTTTGGTTGGTTTGGATTGGTTTGGATTGGTTTGGTTTGGATTGGTTTGGATTGGTTTGGATTGGTTTGGATTGGTTTGGATTGGTTTGGATTGGTTTGGATTGGTTTGGTTGGTTTGGATTGGATTTGGATTGGTTTGGGATTGGTTTGGATTGGTTTGGTTTGGATTGGTTTGGATTGGATTTGGATTGGTTTGGATTTGAATTAGATTTGGATTGGATTAGAATTGGATTTGATTTGGATTGGTTGGATTAGCATGGATTTTCTTATCTTTATTAGGTTGTTTTTAAATCTTATTAGTAATGAAGTTCAGAACCGCTTGGTTTTGGATTGCATTTGGGTAGGATTTGGAATGTTTTTTTAAAGAAATTGTCATTGTATTTGACAAACAAAAGAAGGCTTCGTAAATTTGTTGTTCTCTAATCATCCAACGAAATTATGGATCACGTTTTATCTTTCGTGGTCCACAGTTTGGGAACCCAAACTCTGAATCATTATTCTGGTATCAAAACCATGATGTTGAGTCTAGTTTATTATGGTGTGCAGTTTTCAATGGAGTTAACCAATTGCTCAATTGCAACCAATGTTCACTTTCGTCTCATTTAAATAACCCAGGAGAATAACAAGCATTGCATCCTATGCTAGAAGATTTTTTAATGAGAGAAGAAGGGAAATTTGGGGTTTGAGTAAAATGCCTTCAGCGTGTTACAATAGATTCACACATCAGCGTGTCAGCTGTTGGAGAAGATGATTCTCTTCCGGCAAGACGAATGGATTGAATCGAATGGTTTGTTGTCAGATACACAATTTGGTTTCCGCAGGGGTAAGGGAACGAACGACTGTATTGCGTTGCTTTATTCAGAAATTCAGCTTACCTTCGTTAAAAAAAAGCAAATGGGTTCAGAGTTTTTGGACATTAAGGAGGCTTTTGATTCAGTTTGCGTCGATGTCTTATCCGACAAACTCTACGAGTGTGGACTTTCACCAATTTTGAACAACATTATTGTCTCCCAAAAAATGTTTGTCCCGTTACAGATGTGAAACATCGCAAAGAATGTCAACTATGTGAACATCAGCAATGTATTTACTTAAGCACCCTAAATTCCCTTCCTTTCCTACTATATTATTGTATTCTCTAACCTCGACCAACCGCGAGTCTATCGGTTCCCCAAAACTAACATTATGTATAAGATTTAAGAAATTAATTGTTAAACTTGATTTCGGCTCCGTAACGCTTCACGGCAATTTAGCCTCCAAAATGACCGACAGATTAAAAAAAATGTATTGGGTGTCGAGTCAAATTGAAAAAAAATTGAAGCAATCAATTCGGTTAAAGAGAAATTGTTTCAAATACTGTATTGCTGATATTCAGTCAAGTGCTACTTCATATGAGTTATCGATCATAATCTACTGCATTCGCAACCAAAACTGCAGCCGATAAACAAAACCGTTGCAAGAAGTAGCATCCGTAGGGGTGGTCGATCACGTTACATTAATATATTCTTGCGATCGCATTAACACGCTGACCGAACGATGATGATGCAAAATTAAATATTCGAGAAACCCCTCGCTTCCTTCTGCATTCGCTGATGTTGTGGCTTTCATCTGGGTGTAACACCATACGAATCAATTTTCCACATCATTGATGGGCCGCTCCGTATACTCTGACTCTGTATACCCAAACTGTCGCGAAGCGGTTTTCTCCACTCACTTGATTGCGGCCTGGCGGCGGCGCTCTCTTTCCTCGTTCGTTCGATCCCGTTCCGATCGTCAGCAGCGCCGCGTCGTCGTCGTCGTCGTCGTCGCCTGTGGGGTCGCGTGCTAAAATCACACACACGCTAGCGAGAGGAAGGCGTGGGGTGGCACAAGTGAAAAGCACAGCATGATCGGGAGGAACCTGTGCCCATCTTCTAATTCCTGGGGAAAATATCGCGCTCCTCGCGACAGTTGCTTGCGGGATCTCGACGCGTTTGGAGGATCTTTTCTTTTTCTCCTTTGGTTCGGTTTGCGCGCGAAACAGGAAAAAGTTGTGACAAGTTCAAGTTCAGGTTTGCAAAGAACTGTTAGTGCGGACAACTTTTTGGTGTTGGAGAAAAAGGTGTTTGACTTTCAATCTAGTGGTGGATGTGAAAATTGATAAATCACAATGCGAAGAACTTTGTTCATTAAAATTGTGGTGATGATGCTGGTTGGTGTGATGCAAGTGAAATGGATTGCAGCTGGCGATACGTTCATAGAATGTGAGTTGATAAAATCTCGTTGATGCTAAACACATATGGATCGAATTCGTATCAATCAATATTTCGTTTAATATATGGTAAATCCGGGTGAGATGCCACACCTTTTTAAAAATCGACATTTTTTTTAAAACAAACCGTTAAATTGAAACTCTAAATATTGTTTTTGTTAGTTTGGGGATCCTATTACATAGTGTAGAAGTCATTTGCGAAACAAAAAAATCGGACTGTACTATTAACGACACAAAAAAAAGTCAAATCCGGGTGAGATGCCAAATGTTGGAGAAATTGGATTAGAAATTTGTTTTTGCGATAAACGATATTTTTTAGCAAAGCATAATCATTTATATTTGTATTTCAACTCAAAAACAAACAAACTTATCGCGTGAACAATTTCTCATTTCTACTGTGTAACAATACGCAGTCGAGGATATTAGTCATTACTTTTTATTAGGCTTTTATTATATAGTTTTCCTCCCACAGTCAATTACACAAATCGTCAAAAATTTGCTCATATTTCCTTTTTCTATATTTACGACCTTTTTTCAACTTTTCTAACATGGTCTTATATTCTTCGAAGCAATGTTTTTTCATCCCGGGTTTTCTTTAGTAGTGTATCTGCTCTTTTATTTCATACCATGTACCTATATTAATATCAATCAAAAACGAAGGATTGGGGCGTAAATTGATCTGTTTCTTATTATTGTTATGTTTTCAGTAGTGAGCGCGCATGATAATAATTAACGACAGAGTTTAAATCGAAATAGTTCTTTGTGTAAATATCTTTAACCCTTATGTGGCCGGCTTCAATTCGCGATATGTAAATGAATTTTCATAGTAGGAGGTTGAAATTATGTCACATCCACAATAATGACGGCCAAAATCGATTGTACGGGTATACTGAAATTTTGATCAAGGAGAGGTAGAGGGAGGGGTTCCGACATTTATTTACCCTATAAATGGCCGGCAGGGTACCCGGGTACCCATGAAACTAAAATGATTATATCTTAGTCCGGTCCCTCGGATTACCAGGAAATTCGGATTTCTAGGGACATGTTCTGCATAGATTACACTGATCGTGGACTTCGATAGGTAATCAGCAATATGGGTATCAAACTTGTTGATATTTCATCAGCAGTTTGATTTTTATTGATTTGGGTCCATCAGACGTGCAGATCTTCAATTGGCCATTCCAGAGCAGGTTCCTCGAGGGGTCATAGGTGGCCATAAACACTTTTCAAGGAAACATCAACAATATGGGTATCAAACTTCTTGATATTATTTCTAGCGTGTGTTCTTGATGCTTCTGGGTTCAGTTGACTCCGGAGTGGCCATTTTGGAACAAGGTTTCCAAGGTGGGGGGTGGAAGCTTGGGCAAAAACATTTCTCATTGGAACCCCAACAATAAGGGTGTCAAAATTCTTGAAACTTTCACAACAGGCTGTTGTTTATTATCCTGGGTCCAACAGATGTGTTAAAATTTGAGTGGCCATTTCGAAACAGTGGGGCCAAGAATGGTCAAAAACATTCTCCAATTGAACCTTAATAAATGAACCTCAAGCATCAAACTTCTTGAAATTGCCTCAGCAGTCTGTTTCTGATTCTTTTAGGGCCACCAGACGTACTGACTTTATAGTTTCCATTCCAGGGAAGGTTCCCCGTAGGGTGTTAAGTGGCCAAAATACTTTTCAATAGATCCCTAGCATAATGGGTATCAATCTTTATAAAATATAAATAAAAAAACCCAGAAAGCTGCAGTTCTTTGTAACCCGTGTGTTGAGAGCAAAATCATTGGAAGGACCACCCTTTGACCCCAGAAGGCAACTAAGTGGCCCACCGAAAGCTCCGAAACATCTGAAGAATTTGCCGATTCTGAAAGTTTATCCTAGAAAGCTGAGACTTTTTACAGTTTTAGTGTTGTAGCAATGAGCGAGCAAACTCAATACAAGGACTACTCATTCATCCCGGATGGCCACTAAGTGGATTTTAGAAAGTTCTGGAACATCAGGAGAAATGACCAGGTGTAGAAGATTATATTTTGAAGCTGCGATTTTTTTTATAAATCTATTGTTGGAGTAATGTCAATTCTGGAAATCCGTCCTAGAAACTATTACTTGTTGTAGCATCGTGAGAGTAGAATCATTGCATGAACAACACATCGACCACGATTGGTCATCAAGTGGCACTGAAGGTCCGGAACACCCGGAGTAAAGACAAATTCCTAGAATACAGTGGTTTGTTATGAATATGAGAGCAAGACTCCGCTAAATGGTCATCATCTTCGTAAACCGTTCTGTTTCACAAAACGATTTATGCATCAAAATGAGAGCATTATCATTGCAAGAACTAAACGTTGACCCCGGGAGGCCTCTAAGTGGTGCTTCAGAAGCTCCGGAATAGCCGAAAAGGTTTTCAATTCTAGAAATTCGCCCTAGAAAGCTGCGATTTTTTTTGTAGCTGTGTGCGATCAAAATCAATTCGAGGATAATTCATTGACACCGTGTGGCCGTTAGGTGAGCATCCAGAAGTTTCGGAACTTTCGAAGATGTGCCAATTTTTTAACTCTGCCTAGAAAGTTGTAAGTTTTTAGAAATCGCTTGTTGAGAAATGTGAGAGCATAATTGATGCAATCTAAGCGGATAGCCATAAGGTGGTCCTTATGAGGTTCTTGAAAATCCAATCATTCAAATCAATCACGAAATCGTCTTATGACAAGTGAAGACATTCCACTAGAAGCTCTAAATAACCTATGACTGACATAATGTAGAGCTCATACCCAAGTAACCATTAGCACTATATTACGCCAAACCGCCATTTAGGGCCACTATACGGCTATTTGAAAACTTATAAGCATTAAAGTAGCACTATATGGCCGATTTGGCGGAATATAGTGCTTATTGGTTACAGGTGATATCAATCTTGGGTGATGTTCCTCCAGTTTTCCTAAGCGTTTAGGGTTCCCATGTCCGATTCCACCGCGTACAGCAGCCAGCGTGTTCGTGGCCTTCCACGAAGTCGCTGGCCTCTATCCGGATATCTGTTGAATATTGTTTTTGCTATTCTTTCTTCCGACATTCACACTAAGTGACCAGCTCACTGGAGTTTGTCTTATTTTATACGATTCACAATATTTTCTTCTTCATGCACTTGATACAGCTCGTGATTCATTCGTCTGCGCCACACATCTTTTCCTAGTTTCCCATCGAGAATTGTACGTAGCACTTTTCGCACGAAAACCCCAAAAGCTTTCCGGTCCGCCTCTTTTTACACCCTTACGAATCAGAGCAAATTTCCAATGTTCTAGGACACCCCTATTCGCAGCAGCAATACGTCTTTTCACTTCACATGAAACGTCATTGTTACATGCCACAAGTGTTAAAAGATAAACAAATTCTTCAACAACTTCCCCATCAAGCACTACCTCAGCACTAACACCATGTACTCCGTCTTGGTAGAGTCGATGGTTTAGCCTATCCTCACCGTCTCCCTCTTCATAAGGGCAAAAACCTCCACTACTGCCATGCGATCGTTACCAATGTAGTCAATGTCGTCCGCAAAGATCAGAAGCATATGCATAACTTAGTGTCCAACGTGAGTGGCCCTGGGCATTATTTTACAACGGATTGTATATAAAAAAGCGCAAATTTCTAGAACAAATTTTCGTAGTATCAGATAGAGGCCACCTTTTATTTCTTTATTGAGGCTTCGCCGCCATGAGCCTCTGGGTCTGCCTCTGCTGTGATGTCCCGCTGGGTTCCAGTCTAATGCTTGTTTACAGATTTCGTTTCCGCCCCTACGTAGAGTGTGGCCGAACCAGCCCCACTTCCGATCCCGAATTTCTGTTGCTATCGGCCTCTGGTCACAACGACGATGGAGCTCGTTGTTTGAGATCCAGTTGTGAGGCCACCAGGCCCGAATTATATACCGCAGGCATCTGTTAATGAACACCTGCAGCCGTTGAGTGTTCTCCACTGATACACACCATGTTTCGCTAGCGTATAACAGCACAGATTTCACGTTAGAGTTGAAAATTCGTATTTTGGTGCGTTCACTTATCTGCCTGTTTTTCCAGATATTTCTTAAACTCGCAAAGGCAGCCCTTGCTTTCTTTATCCGTGCGCCTATGTCGTTCTAGGTACCGCCGTCTGACGCCATTTGGCTACCAAGATATTGGAAGCATTCAACAATCTCCATTGATTGCCCGGCTACTGTGAAACTGGAATCAGTCTCCGATCCAACAATTTGGTTTTGATGACGTTGATGTCTAAACATTCCGGGATGGAGCGCTTGGCAAGGTCGTTGAGCTTACTCTGCATATCAGAGCGCCGTTGCGCGAGGAGTGCAACATCATCCGCCAATTCGAAGTCATTTAGGTGCTCCATGGTTATAGGCTGCCATAACAGCCCGCGGTTTGGTTCACGGTCAATCGCATCTACCAGAAACTCGTCGATTACGATGAGGAACAGTAACGGTGATAGAATACATCCTTGCCTCACACCAGCTACGACCCGGATAGGGTCGGACAAGACCCCATTGTGCAGCACTCTACACGAGAAGGCCTCGTACTGTGCCTCGATGAGGCCGATGATTTTCTCAGGAACTCCCTTGCGTCTCAGGGCGCCCAACATATTCTCGTGATTGAGACGGTCGAAAGCTTTTTCGTAGTCAATGAATACCAAGTAAAGGGACTCTTGGAATTCGTTGACCTGCTCCAGAATGATGCGGAGCGTGACAATATGGTCCACACAGGATCTTCCGGCACGGAATCCGGCTTGCTGCCGCCAGAGAGTCGCATCGATCTTCTCCTAAATCTGGGCTAGGATAATTTTGCACAGAACTTTGAGAACGGTACACAGCAACATAATGCCTCGCCAGTTATCGCATACAGTCAGGTCACCCTTTTTGGGCACCTTCACTAAGATACCTTGCATCCAGTCGACCGGGAAAGTTGCGGTGTTGCTTTGAGCATCTCGGCTGATATGCGGTCGACCCCTGGGGCTTTATTCGATTTCATGCTTTGGATGGCTGTTTGAATCTCTAGCAGTGATGGAACTTCGGTATTGACGCGTGTTATACGTCGGATCCTAGGCAGATCATGCCGAGGTGGTGATGGCCTGGCTGGCACTTGAAAAAGTTGTTCGAAGTGCTCGAACCAGTGTTTCATCTGGTCAGTTGGGTCGGTCAATAACTGATCATTCGCGTCTTTCACAGGCATCGTTGCATTCATCTTCGCCCCGCTTAAGCGTCGTGAGATATCATAGAGGAGGCGAATGTCCCCGGTTGCGGCGGCACTCTCTCCTTCGTCGGCCAGAGAGTCTGCCCACGCTCGCTTGTCCCGTCGACATGAGCGTTTTACTTCCTTCTCAAGAGCCGCGTATCGTTGACGGGCTAAGACTTTGGCTCCATTGGTTTTCGATCGCTCTATCGCGGCTTTGGCTTCTCTTCGCTCCTCTATCTTTCTCCAGGTCTCATCGTTGATCCATTGTTTTCTCTGGGTGCGTAGTTCGCCCAGATTGTTCTCGCTGGTGGTGATGAAGGCATTCTTGATGGCGGTCCATTGGTCTTCCACGCTGCCACCTTCCGGAATATCTGCAGCACGCGTCTCCAGTTCTTCAACAAAGGACCGTTTCACCGTGGCATCTTCCAGTCGGCGTGTGTTGAATCCTGCCGACGAATCCGCGCAATGCGCTGGCGTATTTCGCCGATGAGGAGGTGATGATCAGACGCGATATCGGCACTACGTTTATTCCGTACATCAAGAAGGCTCCGTTTCCATTTTCGGCTGATGCAGATGTGGTCGATTTGATTTTCTGTAAAGCCGTCACGGGAGACCCACGTGACCTTGTGAACCGGTCGATGAGGGAAGAGCGATCCATATCGTTATTATCACAAAATTCTGCGAACAGCTCTCCGTTTTCGCTCATTTCTCCGAGACCATGGCGTCCCATAATGCGCTCATTGTTCGAGTTGTCGGATCCGATCTTCGCATTGAAGTCGCCCAAACAGATCTTGATATCACCATTCGGAATTCTATCTACGACGGCATTGAGTTGACTGTAGAAGTTCTCTTTGTCTTACAGATCGGCAGCATCGGTTGGCGCATAACATTGGATTATAGTAAGGTTTCGGACCGGTGTTCTAAAACTGGCAACGATTATCCTTTCACTTATAGGTTCCCACTTCATAAGCGCAGAGTGTACCTGAGCGCTTAGTAGGAAGCCAACTCCGCGATGCCGGGGAGCGTGTTCACCTCGTAAACCAGAGTATAGCAGAACTCCGACGGCGTTCTGTGTTCTCCAAAGTTTGGCCAACGGACTTCACTCAGTCCCAGGATCTCAAGCTTCATGCGGCGTGCCTCATTGGCAAGTTGTGCCAATTTACCCTGCTGGGCTAGGGTTAAAACGTTCCATGTTCCTATTCTTGTCCGTTGTTTCGCGCTGAGAGTCGTCACCGTAAAATCAGTCGGTATTCTTTCATTATCGGATTCTCGAACAAATTGATGTTTCGGGAACAGTAGGTTGTTGGTCCAAGGTTCCCTATCCACCGGGATGGGGCTGCAATCTTAGGTATAGCTTCGGGGAATAGCATTTCATACTCAGCCGCTGGATGCCAGAACAGACGCTGTTGGAGCCGCACCTACTTGGTGAATAGACGCTCGGTCAGTCGGGTCAATTTGTTTAAAGTCCCACCGAACACCAGGAATAGGCTAGTGCGCTTTGAGCGGCACACGGTCGCTTTGATAGGGCCTGTTTGCGGACACATGCAGTTTTTTATAGAAGCTCAGCAGAGCCCACTGTCGAACCCCAGCACGTCCTAGGCAGACCCCACAGGACGCACCTCCTCACTCTAGCTGATGTTAGAAGGACGACAGTGTCCAGGCTGCACTAGCAGCTAAGTACGCAACCCTTAGCTGGCGGTCAATTGTCATCGGAAGACCCGTGGAAGCATGAGTTTTGGAACTCGTGAGGACCAGAGCTATGTTAGGCGCCCCTTCCCGTATGTCAACTCACCATTTCGCAGCCCTTTAAAACAAAAGCCCCCCAGCCCTTTTTTTTCTTCCTGTTGGGTGATTATCACTGCGACCATTCTTTAGATCTATTGTGATATACCAACCGTTTAATATTTACCTGTTCAAGGTGATAAGTACTATAAGAAGTGACTTTCAACACATGATTTTAGGTGTTATCCCAGCATGGTAAGATGTGACGTATGAACCGCACCACCTTACATGGCGATAAAGACCATATTTCAGATGGCTGTAAGATACCCTTATCAAAGAACTTGATTCCTATGTTGATAAGTGCAGCACAACTGCATAATAAATGCTCAGAGGTCTCACAGTCCTCATTACAAAAACGACAAACATCATCTTCGACCTTCTCCATTAGTTTTAAATGATATTTCGCCGAGCAATGTCCTGTTATTAAACCTGTATAAGTACACAGATCTTTTTTTGACAAAGCGAGAAGCTTTTGTGTGTTTAACGCATTTGGTGTTAAAAATCTTTTAGCTTGACGGGCTATTGTGGAATTATTCCAGTTCCTATTTATCATCATTTTTTCCCAGTTCCTGAGTTCCATTTTGGTAGAGCTTGAGGAGACTCCCCCAGCCCTTAAAACAAAATGCGACTTTGAAAATGTTTATGAACACTTTTGACTCCTCAGGGAACCTATTCCGGAAATGGCAATCCTGGATGAACTAGCTTATTAGCTCTATTATTTATGCTAACTCACACTCAACTTACCAGTTCCAGTTTGCATCGATTCTGGTTGAAAATTCATTCGCTACTATAACGACGGTAGCGGATCACGAGAGGGGTCATACTGAGATTTTGAAGTAAAATGCCAATATACTAAAGGCATAGCTCCCTACCTGGATACCTGGTTGGCTACAACATCGATACACCTATGCCTAGCGTATTGTAGAGTTTCATGATCGTCGTTCTTGGGCGATGTTTAGTTTCCGCGAACGTTAAGGGTCCCAGGTCCGATTCCACAGCGCGCATCCAGCGTGCTCGTGGCCTTTTATTAAGTCGCCGGCCTCTAACCGGTCCTCTGTTGAATGTTGTTTTCGCTATTCTTACTTCCGACATTCGCACTAAGTGACCATTCCACTGAAGTCTGTCGTATTTTATATGATTTACAATATTTTCTTCTTTGTATACTTAATAAAGCTCATGGTTCAAGCATCTGCGCCACACACCATTTTCTAGTTTTTCTCCGAGTATTGTACGCAGCACCTTTCACCCGAAAACCCCAAAAGCTCTCCGGTCGGCCTCTTTTAAGGTCCATGTTTCATGTCCATAAAGGGTCACTGGTAGCATCAGAGTTTGGTATAGGTCAAATTTCGTTTCCGTCTACATGTTGCGGGACCTAAGCTGGTTACGTAATCCGTAAAAAGCCCTATTCGCAGCAGCAATACGTCTTTTCACTTAAATGAAATGTCATTGTTACATGGCACATGCGTTCCAAGGTAAACAAATTCTTCAACAACTTTAAACACATCCCCATCAAGCACTACCTCTGCACCAACACCAATAGGTCTTCCCCTATCTCTACATGCCACCATGTACTTTGTCTTGGTAGAGTTAATGGTTAAGCCTATCCTCGCCGTCTCCCTCTTCAGTGGGACAAAAGCCTCCACTATTGCTCTGCGATCGATTCCAATAAGGTCGATGTCGTCCGCAAAGCCCAGGAGCATATGCGACCGTGTGATGATAGTGCCATTCCTCTGCACGCCAGATCTCCTAATAGCGCCCTCGAGTGCTATGTTGAACAATAAATTCGAAAGTGCAACACCCTGCTTCAGTCCGTCTAAGGTCACAAACGAGGTTGACACTTCGTCTGCAATCCAAATACTTGATTTCGAGCCATCCAGCGTTTCACGTATCAGTATATAATCAGTATCGCCGGAAAACACTCTCATACTCTAGTCTGTGCCTTTCTTATAGATCGGGCATATGAGGCCATCCAACCAGCCGGCAGGCAGTTCTTCATTCTCCCATATTTTCTGGACAATGTGGTAGATTGATTGATGCAACTGCTCACTTCCGTGTTTGAGAAGCTCGACCGGGATCTCGTCCCTCCCAGCAGCTTCACTGTTTACAGCTCGTTTAGAGCCTTCGTTACCTCGTCCAGCGTTGGTGGTTCCACAGCTTGACCGTCGCCGACTCTGTCCATCCTGCTCCGTATTCATTTTCACCGTTCAACAAATCTTGGAAGTTCTCCTTCCACATGGCTGCCACCATAGTCTTGTCTGTCAGCAAATTCCCCTCTCGGTAATTGCACACGGCGGGCACTGGCCCAGTCTTATGCCGCGTGTCATTGACAGTTTCTATTCATGTTCTCCTGCGCTTCAGCTATCACACTCTCTTCGTGTTGCCTTTTTTCTTGTGCTGTTGTAGTCACAGCTTCGTGAATATTTTTTCACAATCTGTTGACGTCGCCAGATCCGGTGGCATCTCCTATCCACTCGTCCAGCTTCTGGTGGACTGTTCAGCAACTCCTTCAACTGACAAGCGTTGGATATTGAAACGCATCTCTCTGTTGTTTAGTGAATTCGTGACGCTGGAAAATCGCTCCCGAATTTTTGCAACTACAAGGTAGTGATCCAAGTCAATGTTAGGACCTCTGAAGGACCTTACATTCTATAACATCCAAGAAATGTCGTCCATCGATCAGCGCGTGGTCTGTGAGCAAGTGTCTCCACTCGGATGTGCCCGATTTGTTTACGGACATTCTTAGCTGCGAAGTAAGTACTGTTGATTGCCATCCCTCTAACAGCAACAAATGTTACAAGTCGCAAACCATTATCGTTGGTCGGAATAAAGCTTTCCGTACCAATAACAGGGTGAAAGAAACTATTTCTTCCAATCTGCGCATTTGCATATACGATGACAATCTTTACATCGTGTGTTGGGTACTCTCCATAGGCCTTAACAAGGCTCTCATAGAACTCATCCTTCACGTCATGTCATCAGGCTTATCGTTTGTTGGGATATAGATGCTGATCAGGCTATAGTTGAAGAATTTGTTCTTCACTGTCACTGTCACTGGACATCATTTGTTATGTTGAAGTCGAAATGCACGTATTCTAAAGGCTGTCAGTTAACCAAACTAAGAAACCGAACTCGTTAGTTGGGTCGAGGTTGTGGCCCAACCAGCGAATCGCGACTGTACAATAATCGTACTTTTTCCTAAAACGAATGTGACATTTGTTTTAAATCATTAATATGTTTTATAAATGGTTTTACATCCGAGCGATCTCCTGTAGGCAAATTGTTTTTTGACACAGTGTATTTGCGAATGGTTATCACCGATATTGAAGTTCTTAGGTGTATGGATTTCAGTGCCTCACGGTATAGGAAATAGGTACATAGGTACTATAAAATCGTTCTTAGAAAGTGATTATAAAGTTGTGTTGTGTCAAATAATTCTCGCAGCTTGCCTTAAAAGATTCTATTCCGTTACCTTGACAAATTGCTGAGATAGGACGCAGAAGGAAATACACATATCTTGAATCAGGTTACACCCGTGGAATCCAAATTAGGTAACCAATTTCAAAAATAAAACAATGAAACGTAACAGATCGTACTATATCTTGATAAAAATATGTAATTACCTCCCACCGTGCCGATTATTTACCAACTACGAAAGAATATTATTCCACTTTACGCGTGCTGCATGCGCTGAATCGGAAATATATTGCGCGGGTGCGTCGTCGCCGCTTCTGTGCCAACTTGCGCATTCAAATCATGTTCGCCGGCTCGACCAGCTCATGACTCGCAGTCGCAGTCATGTAGAGTGGCTGCGCTGGGGATCGGATCGATTCAATATAAAATATTTAAGGTGATTTAGGGTTAGAAATTGTTATCCGTATGACTAACCCGCATTATGAAACGTTTGCTAATAAATAGAGCTGAAAATCCATATGCAAAAAAAAAACTAGATGCTCCGATTTCCGTTTGAATGACCCAAACTACACTATGTATTATACCCAGTTTGCATTACTACTTTTCGCGAGAAAGATGTTGAAATGGTAAACCCAATTTGGTATTCCGATTGAGACAAATCGATCAGCTTGAGCTTTCGGTTTTCAATACGTAAAGTTGTATGGTTCAACGCAACTAACAATGTCAATGTTATGCTTGCTGAAGTCTTCTTGTTGATAACAACGTGAGTGAACCTCACAGTAGTGCAAGTGTTACTGCACTTTTGGGCAAATTCGAACCTAATTTTGAAATTTAATCTATCCTTAAACCATTATTCACTCGCATTTTCCTGTGTATGTAGTTGAATTGTAGTACTGGCGGCGTCACTGAATGGATATCGAAATTAATTTATTGGGATTTTTCGGCTATGTAGTCTGGTTTATAAGAATTTTTCGGTCAAAATTTCTACTAGTCAGAGCGGAACGTAATGAACATACAGATTCGTTTGATACCGCAAGCACCGATACCGAAAAATAGCAGAGGGGCAGTTGTGAGAACAAGCATTGTTGAATCGCATATCTCTCGACAGCCCATACTTCGCCCAAATTGAATCTTATTCGAACTGTATTTCATCTATTTTTTTGCCAATTGGACTCTAATTAGGATCGGTTTTGATCACCGTGTGACTTTATCGAAATTAATTTATTGGCTTGAAGTGGATACTCCTGGATATTCTGCGTATTTGGCATTCCAATTGGAGTATCGGATCGGGAACATCACATTTTTGGGCTTCGAGTATCGAGCACTGTTTCAGACTGCAGGAAGTTAGATTACGAAAAGATTCACTGCTATTGATTCTCTGAAGTCGTCTTCGATTTTGATATGTATTGGCATATGTTACCATAACGGTTACCCTGCCTCCTAAGCTTTTTTTTCTATAGTACAAGAAAAAGGTATACCATCATTACGTATCAATAATATTAAACCACTTGCTGTATGGTAAAGCGCCACTCTAAAACAATGGAAATAAAGTTGTACAAGTTTGAATTTCATGATTAAGTAATGCATCATAATGCTTGTTCGGAACAAGATAATAATAGGTTACTTCACGTGAGAACATGCGAATAATGCACAGCACGACGACGTATGGTAGTATAAATTGTGTTTGATCATGAAATTTGTATAAGATCACATGTGTATAAGATCAATCGTACAGTTAGATTATTGTTAGATCATTTGGCAGCTGAATTATAAACGGTTTCTTATCACGAGTATACACTCTCCCCACAACTACGGAACACTTTTGCCAAACAATAATAATCTCTCAACCAAATTCACTATTTCCAATGGTAAATGAAATAATATCAGCATTATTATATGTATATCTACCTACACTGTGTGCCTTTTACCGTTATTAACGAAAAAATGTCCATCCCTTCTGAACTCGCCTTTCGAAAGATATAATATCCAGGCGTCTGCTATGAAAATTTCAAAATATTTCATCTAGGGAATCGAAAGTTATAGCAGTTACAAATTTAATAATTTTTGCATACGATATTTCGCTAAAATGCAACCATATAGTAATACGTTTTTGTGGAATTAAATGGAATTTTACTAAACTCGTCTCATAACAGTGGAATATTTCTTAAATAGTTTCAGCCTTCTGAAATCTCTCATTTTCTAACCTGGCTTTATGAAAATGCGATGGTTTCCCTCATCTAGTTCTGAGTCGGATACTAGTATTCCCTGTGTCAGTTAATTTATGTAGTAAATGCATCGTAGTTCAGCAAGTCAGTTAAACTGTTGAGACGCTCCGAAGTGGTGCATATATGCTTTTTTAGTCTAACGTTCACGGAAAAGGCGGTTTTGCTCGTGTGATCGAGCCTTTCCCATTTTTTTCCATATGGAAATCGTTTTCGTACCATCGTACATTGTTGTTTAAACATTGGTTACTAGTCTTACTAACTGCCCAGTACCGTCGTGCAGGGCTTCTTTTGACTCCGGGGGCTACTTTGGATTTTTGATTTTTTGAGAAAAACAAACGGAAAAAATACCAAATTTGAAACAGAAAGTTACCATCCAACTATCAACAAGACACCCGATTGGTAATAATGACAATTTTATAGTAATTTGCGTTACAATTCTTGTTTTAAAATGTCCAAAGTAGCCCCTGATTTGTCAAAAGAAGCCCCGCATGACGGTACCCAATAAAGACAAAATTGTTCCAGCGCGGTATTCTATGTTACCAACTTTTATCATATCTAATAAAAGCAGAATCATCATACAGAGTGTAGTTACTTGTCTGTCATAGACAATACTCACACTTTGGTATGATTAGGAGATTGAAGTGCAATAAGTCTGTTGCAAATTGCATATTTGATGATAATTTACTTGGAAGTAATCAGGAGAAAATTCGCGGTATATATGGTTGCACATTAGTGAAGTTCTTCTTCTTATTGGCATTACATCCCCACACTGGGACAGAGCCGCCTCGCAGCTTAGTGTTCATTAGGCACTTCCACAGATATTAACTGCAAGGTTTCTAAGCCAGGTTACCATTTTTGCATTCGTATATCATGAGGCTAGCACGATTATACTTTTATGTCCAGGGAAGTCGAGACAATTTCCTATCCGAAAATTGCCTAGACCGGCACCGGGAATCGAACCCAGCCACCCTCAGCATGGTCTTGCTTTGTAGCTGCGCGTGTCTTACCGCACGGCTAAGGAGGGCCTCAAGTGAAATAACGAACGCAAAAATCTTTAAATTTGTAACTGCTATAACTTTCGATTCCCTAGATGAAATATTTTGAAATTTTCATAGCAGACGCCTACATATTATATCTTTGGAAAGGCGAGTTCAGAATGGATGGACATTTTTTCGTTAATAACGGTCATAGGCACACCGTGACCTAGCAACCCATCATAATTTTGACTGCTCTAAATTATTAAAATGCTTCAAAATCGATTCATTTGAAGAAATTTGATTTGATCAGTGTTCCATAATTGTGATCACGACAATATTTTCTTATAGTTGTGGAACACAGTGGCGTAGGCACGGGGGTTTTGGACATAACCCCCCCCCTCAAGAGACACAATTTTTATAAGAATTTTTTTTTCAAAAAAAAATGTTCAGAAACCCCCCGCCCCCCCCGCAGACTAATTTTCTGGCTACGCCACTGGTGGAACAGTTTAGTTTTTTCTGTAGAAATCGCTTCTTAGTCATTTCTTGTGTCGACATCCAGAATCAGATCAGAAGCAATAATTGTGGATTTGTGTTATGTTGCAGCAATTTCATTGGTGGTATGGACGAATCGATAACTAATAGCGTTGTTTATATTCGCCGCCATCTTGGACAAAAAGTGCTCCATAATATGGTTATTTGCCATCGATTAGGAGTTGGGAGTTTTAATAATCAAACTTATTTTAGATTCGAAGCGAATCGAAAGCTTATAACCTAACAATAATATTCATGTATTAATATCTACAATTGATTAATTCTGTTTTCACAATTTTATTTAGTACAACAATTTTATTCTATATGCCGCTTATTTACTCTACAGCCTCTTGACTCGTTCTTTCTTTTTTTGCCACCATATTAACCAATATATGCCAACATCAAGAGATTCTATTTTATTAGTCCTCACTTTCTACGGAACGCCAAGATGGAAGTTCTAAAACAGCTTGCTCTCCAGTAGAACTCCAACGCTGCTCCTAGTCTTTAAAGAATGTATGTTTAATCCTTTTTTTACACCATTTTATTATTTTTATTTATTCAGACTAAGGCCGAAGTGGCCTGTGCGGTATATAAGAGTCTTCTCCATTCGGCTCGGTCCATGGCTACACGTCGCCAACCACGCAGTCTACGGAGGGTCCGCAAGTCATCTTCCACCTGATCGATCCACCTTGTCCGCTGCGCACCACGCCATCTTGTGCCCGTTGAATCGTTGTCGAGAACCATTTTCACCGGGTTACTGTCCGACATTATGGCTACGTGCCCGGCCCACCACAGTCGTCCGATTTTCGCGGTGTGAACGATGGGTGGTTCCCCCAGCAGCTCATGTAACTCGTGGTTCATTCGCCTCCTCCACGTACCGTCCGCCATTTGCACCCCACCATAGATGGTATGCAGCACTTTCCTTTCAAAAACTTCAAGTGCGCGTTGGTCCTCCACGAGCATCGTTCAGGTCTCGTGTCCGTAGAGGACTACCGGTCTAATGAGCGTTTTGTAGATTGTCAGTTTGGTACGGCGGCGAACTCTATTCGATCGGAGCGTCTTGCGGAGTCCAAAGTACGTACAATTTCCAGCCACTATGCGTCTCCGAATTTCTCTGCTGGTATCATTTTCGGCAGTCACCAGTGAGCCCACAAATTCTTCTACCACCTCGATTTCGTCTCCACCGATGCAAACTCGCGGTGGGTGGCTCACATTGTCTTCTCTTGAACCTCTTCCTGTCATGTATTTCGTCTTCGACGTGTTGTTGACTAGTCAGATCCGCTTGGCCTCCCTCTTCAGTCTGATGTAAGCTTCCTCCATCTTCTCAAAGTTACGTGCCATAATATCTATGTCGTCGGCGAAGCCAAATAGCTGGATGGACTTATTGAAAATTGTGCCACTCGTGTTAATCCCTGCTCTCCGTATTACCCCTTCCAAATCGATGTTGAATAGCAGACACGAAAGACCATCACCTTGCCGTAACCCTCTGCGGGTTTTGAAGGGACTCGAGAATGCCCCTGAAACTCGAACTACGCACATCATCCGATCCATCGTCGCTTTGATCAACCGTGTCAGTTTATCCCGAAATCCGTGTTCGTGCTTTAGCTGCCATAGCTGGTCCCGATCGATTGTATCATATGCGGCTTTGAAGTCGATGAATAAATGATGTGTGAGCACGTTGTATTCGCGGCATTTCTGCAGTACTTGGCGAATGGCGGACACCTGGTCCGTGGTGGAGCGTTCACCCATAAAACCCGCCTGGTACTGCCCCACGAATTCCCTTGCAATTGGTGTTAGTCGGTGGCATAAAATTTGGGAGAGTACCTTGTAGGCGGCGTTCAGCAATGTGATTGCGCGGTAGTTTCCACAATGGGACACACGACACTTTCCATCCACTCCTGCGGCAAAACTTCCTCCTTTCGAATCTTGGTAATGACCCAGTGCAGCGCTCTAGTCAGTGCCTCACCACCGTGTTTAAATAGATCTCCTGGTAGTTGGTCAACCTCAGGGGTTTTGTTGTTCTTCAGCCGGTCAATCTCCTCTTGGATTTCATGGAGGTCCGGAGCCGGTAAAATTATTTCCTGCGCGCGTACTCCCAGGTCCATTACCATACCGCCATCTTCGTCTGCCACATAGCCATTCAGGTATTCTTCGTAGTGCTGCTGCCACCTTAGGATCACCTTACGCTCGATCGTAAGAAGGTTCCCGTTTATGTCCTTACACATATCAAGCTGTGGCACGTGTCCCTTACGTGAACGGATTAATTTCTCAAAGAACTTTCGTGTGTTATTAGCGCGGTACAGTTGATCCGTCTCTTCACAGTCTCGATCTTCCTGCTGGCGCTTTTTCCTCCGGAAAATCTAATTTCGTCTGTTCCGCGCCAGTTTATATCGTGCCTCGTTCGCCCTCGAGCGGGGTTGCAGCAATCTCGCCTATGCTGCATTCTTCTCTTCTACTAACTGCTCACATTCGCCGTCATACCAGTCGTTTCTCTGATCCGGGGCACCGTTCCAAGTGCACCGGTTGCGGTGCTACCAATGACGGATCGAATATCTCTCCAGCCATCTTCAAGAGACGCTGCGCCTAGCTGCCCTTCCGTTGGTAGTGCCACTTCCAGCTGCTGCGCGTATCCTTGGGCTAGTCTACCGTCTTGTAGCCGCCCAATGTTAAGCCGTCCGACTTCGACGTGTGTTGTACACCGTCGAGAGTTTTGAGCGCAGGCATACTGCAACGAGGTAATGGTCGGATTCAATATTCGCACTGCCTGCGGTAAGTGTCGGAGAAGAATTTACCGTCGATTAGAACGTGGTCGATTTGGTTTTCCATTTCTTGGTTAGGTGATCTCTATGTGGCCTTGTTGATATTTTTGCGGGGAAAGAAGGTGCTTCGGACTACCATTCCGCGGAAGGCTGCGAAGTTTATGCATCGTTGACCGTTGTCATTCGATACGGTGTGCAGACTATCCGGTCCTTGCGAATGCTGAGGAATGGGAAGGATGGTTAGTTCGACACCTACTTAAGAAAGATGCAGAGAACTCTACGACCTCTAATAGGGGCTACGGGAGGTTTTGGGATTGTGTGGAAGGTTATAACAGTAGGAATCGTTTTGGTAGAACGAGAAACACAGAAAGAACTAAGATAGAAAGAACTAAGATAGAAAAACAAAGTAGGAAATGGACGAGCCTGGAATTGAACCCACGACCTCCTGCTTATAAGTCAGAAGCGGTAGCCACTAGACCACCGAGCTCGTGGTGGTTTATTTAACAGATAACACCATATTTGCCATTTGCTTCCTAGTCTTGCCTCCAGTTGCATGAAAAAATCATCAATAATTAAAGACCACATTAGGGCCATATTTTTGGGGTTCTCCTTAGCCTGGCAGTAAGAGGCGCGGCTATAAACCAAGACCATGCTGAGGGTAGTTGGGTTCGATTCCCGGTGCCGGTCTAGGCAATTTTCGGTTTGGAAATTGTCTCGACTTGCCTGAGCATTAAAGTATCATTGTGTTAGCCTCATGCATAGCATAGCATAGCATAGTTACGGTGTACTTCGTAGATGGGACACTAGTGATACTCATGTTTTTCTTTTGAAATCCTTATTTAGATTGCTGTCAGAAATCAAGGTGGGTGTGGTCCTTGATTTCAATCTAGGATAAAAATCACAAAATCATGAGGATTACTACTCCTGGCCACGCCCATCTTCACTGTAACTTGGAAGGGGAAGGAAGTGTTGCTGTAATACTTACTTAATGAGAGGCCCCTGATTCAGCGACACTATCATAAGTACCATGGGGTTGGAATTTGGGGAAGGTATCCGTTGGGTCAGAATTTGCCTGTAGCTAACAATGTAACCGCGGTAGATCTTACACCGTAACACACCACGCAAAGGTATCTACTGATATACTGCTCTCAAACTGGTTCCATTCTTTGCCGCCTTTCAATTTATTTAGGAGAACTGTTGCGTTTTCCATCTCACTGACCATATGTTCATCTCATTGCAAAACAAAAAAATACAGCATCAATCTCGTCGCTTATTTTTGCTAACATGCGTGCTCACTGCTGAAAAAATCACAAAAATATTAACCAAATAAAATTCCTTTTCGTTACTTTGTTTTCGATTAGATGAATATTGAAGTTATGAGATGAAGTGCCGAACCGTTCCCTTATTTATTGTTGCTATTTAACAGACAACTATTTAAAAGGCTTGTTGGAGTGTTCTTTTTGTTCTCATAACTTTGACTTTGATGTTTTACTACCAATGTTCATATAACGTGCACAAATCGTGCTGATCGACTAGATCGGTCTATTCGAAAAAAGCTGACCACATGGTCCTACCAAGTTGCAGTTGATTCGAGATGTGCAATGAGACACCTGTTTTCGCTTATTATTTTTTATCACTTTAAACCAATTGATACGGTTTTCTACCCTCGAATCAATAGAAAAGTGATATTGCGCTGCAACACTTTTCAATATCCTGTTGGGCACGTCTTCCCGATTACTTCATTCCAATGCAATTCCAACACACCCCTCTCGGGGAACCCCAGCATTTAGCAATTAATCTAGGCGAGAAACCATCCACCCATCCCGCACGGTTGATCACAAATAGATCGACTAATAATTATGAATGAGTGAATGAATCGTGAGTGGAGGCGATGATCACTGAGCGGCAATTAATCTTTCAAACAGATCGCTCCAACTGATGGACACAATGCATCCAAGTGAATAGTTTCGATCCAGAAGGAATTTCGCGTGACATACACGCTTGATTTAGCATTTAAGTCTCTTGCAGTTAAGTTGTTTCCATGTCGTTTTTTTCACGACGCCAGTCGCACTGTACTTGAGATGACGCGTTTGTCGAAAAAAAAGTTATTTCTCCATCAAACATCATTGCTGGAATTTCCAACTAATCTATTCTGGTCATATCACTAATGGTACCTGGCTGCTGGTGCAGTGAATTAGGCATTGCAGAAAAGTGTCCACCAATTGTGTCGGAGATAATTCTGTTAGATCTTGCTGATGATCAGTGGTCAGAGCGGGAGCACGTGCGATGGTGCCTTTATCGTGGTTGAGCAAGTCCCATCAGCAGTCAAAAATGTATTGTGTTTAGAGAAATCGTCATTTATTTATGGGCCGTTGGTACTATTCTGTTTTTAAACATATGGATTCGTTAATGATTCATTGATTTTTATTATATTTTTCGGCATATAGATTCTGACATGATTCATGCACAATGCATTCAAGAAAGTGCTTTGTATTCTAAAAGCAAACATCAAGAGTAGCAGCAAACGAAGAAAAGCAGGAACTCACCACAGCCAGTACATTTGCAAATTCCAAAGCAATTGTGGTTTGCCATTTTTATAATGGCAATATAATCTTATTTTCCTCAGCTGGAACGATAACAAGTTTGATAAAAATAGAAAATAATTCTGTGCCTTTTAGTAGAATGCCTTTATTTGTCATAAGATAAGTTGCTGCTACCGATCCCGTTTAATTCCACCATTTGATTGTATCTTCCCAATTATGTATTTCGACTTCGTAAGGCCATTCTTAGTGTTTCGTAGTTGACTCGACTACAGAAGTCAACCACTGCTTCGTTTCCTACAACAACGTTTCCGCTGCGGAAATTTTCAGAAAAGAACATCCCTTGCTTTCGAGATCGAGCGAGAAGTTGATAACCTGACTAGCTACTACCTTTGATTATAGGCATCATTAGTTTTATGGGCGCCCAAGATGACGCTAGAGCCTATAGATTAAACACACGAATTTAACCGCAAATAAACCTGTTTGATCTCGCTGAATCAGAGTGGCACGCGCGAGCGAGGGTGCATTTGTTGTGACTAGACACGTCTCGTTAACATACATAAATTTATCGCGTTTGGAGGGATTATCTCTGAATGATAGATAGGTTTTGGGACATCGTTGCACCGTAATAGTTGGTGTCGATGGGTAGAACAAGATATTTGAATGAATCATTGGATTTTACCGCTAATCTAAGGTTTAGATTCTAATTCTAATGTGATTCACCTGCGCGCAAGTAAGAAATCCACTTTGTGCAGAGGGCCTTTTGAATTCCCTAATAGAGTGACCGTGTCACCTTTCTCTCAACAAGACGTGGTAGCGCATGAATAACTGACGTAGCTTGTGGTTTACCATTTCTACAGTTGCAATAACAATAATAACATCTTACTTGTTTGAAACTCGATACGTTCGATTTAGAATCAGATTATGAACAGCGTCATGGAACTGGTTGGTGATTGACAGAGGCGCATCCACGTTCCAAGTCGTGGGTAGGACAAACGAAAAATGACGATTTGGGAAAAAGTTCTGGAGTTGAGTAATCGATGCACATTTTACATATAAACCATTCTAAATATTTCATTTTACATTGCTACTTCAAGAAATAAAGACAAAAACCACGTTTCTCTCAATATGAATATAAAAAAAATATCGCGCGCACGCAATGTGCTTCGCTTGATTAGCGAAAGCATATTCCATTACGTAGGGGGTAGCTTTTTACGTGATTTTTCCGCGGATTTTTCAACAAGTTTTTTACGCCGAATTGCACGTGAAAACCGCTTAAAATTGATTTTCGATTAAGTCGTTTTTTACACGGTTTTGGAATTTAAGCGTATTTTAGGCGACTTTAGTGTATGCCACACACTGCAGCGGCTTGTAAGAGTCACGCTTATTTCGACAGAAACTACGCGTTCTACAAGTGCACGACCCATCGAGCAGAGTACGCAGTTGGCCTTTTATTTTTCGCTGTGCACGCGCCCGCGTGTATTTGGTGTGCACCATTTCGGCAAACCGAAGTGACATTTCGAAAACTCAAACATCCATCTATTAGTTGAGCTCACTGAATGATTTTTTTTTAATTGTTGAAAATTTTGAGCAATAAAAGAGGAGATTTTTTGACAACTGTGTAGGACACTCTGCCATCAAGCACTAATAATTTAATTTCACTGTCTCGCGACTAGAGAATAAATAACCCACGCATTGCTCGCCCATTGGCTGCTGCTCAATCACTGAACATCGGTAAGAAAACATCCCATAAAGTAAATAAGGAGAAACTTTGAGAAATTGTATGTTGTATGTTTCTAAAATTGTTGTAAGAAGTATGTTTCTAAAATTATTGCTGTAAACATTGTTTCATTCAGAATAAAAAAACAATTAAGCTCTTTTAGTGGAAGGTGAAGACCTTTGAATAAAAGTTTGAATAAACAAAATTTAAAATTCTCTTTTTTCATATACAACAAATAATGAAATAATCAACTGTCTAAGACGAGATTAGTACTTTCCATTTAATTCCACCACGTTTTGTTATCTTTACAGATACGTAATACGAACTCAACTGGGAGGCCGTCTTCGGTGTCTTGTACGTCTCGTGCAAGTCGAGTCAAGTCGAGACACAGAAGACGGACTCAATACGGTCGAAATACGTATCTGTAAAGATAACAAAACGTGGTGGAATTAAATGGATAGTACTAAACTCGTCCTAGACAGTTGATTATTTCATTATTTGTTGTATATGAAAAAAGAGAATTTTAAATTTTGTTTATTCAAACTTTAGTAGAAACTTCTATAGATCGTAGTGATCCACTTCTAGGAAATCATACGATCGTCAGAAATCATACGGGAGTTCAGAACGCCTATCAGATTTATGCGATCTTAAAGATGTTTATGATTTCTTAGATTTCAATAAATCCTTCCTGTTTCTCGTAGACTTCTAACAATCCATTATTCGTTAAACTGCCTAATATTTGATGATATTTTTTGTACAACTAGACATCAAATGATGTCTTCTCATCAGAATCATGGGTAGGACAATGCATTGACTGTCCCACCCAGGAAAATTCGCGCGTAGGACATGTCCTACTTGTCCAATCCACTCCCGGCACCCCTGGTGATTGATCCCGACTAGAAAAGCATTATTTTGTATTTAACAGAATTTCAACATTATAGTATTCCAGAAATTGAGGTTCTTCGGCTAAACGACCTTGAGTTGGCCGAAGCGAGAGCTTTACTGCCGTAATCTTATAAAGTGACGTATGTGCCATTTTACAACATACATGTTTTCCATTTTTCTGTTAAAGAGTACGATTGTTACTACTTGTTAACACCATTTTTGGAAAATGGCGTATTCGTTACTTTTCCAAATTACGGCAGTTTAAAAGCTGCTTGGCTATTTGAATAGCAGTATACTTTGCCTATAGTGCGTTGTTGCAGTGCGGATTGCACTCCACACATGGTGGCAAATATTTCCGCTTGAAAGACAGTGCAGTGTTTACCCAGTAAGTTAGACTGTTCCAATCTCAGTTCACGCGCGCATAGACGCCTGCACCTGCTCTACCATCGAGGAGGGAGCCGTAAGTGTAACAAACAATGTTGTGCGACAGACTTCTTTCCAAATAGCCAGATGTCCACTCATCCCACGAAGGGAATTGTGTTGAAAATGTCCTATAAGGAAAACTACTTACATGTGTGAGATGACTTGGAGCAAAGAAACTTTTGTCCCAATTAACCATAAGCGGTAACAAGGAAGGATTCTCTTCCATAAAACCGAGCACCTATAATCGGTAAGTACAAGAAAATGCTGTTTGAGATATACATGTAGTCGGGCCACATCGAAGAGAACTTTGAGAGCAGCCGTGGGAGTTGAAGAGAACGCACCAGTCATTGCCATGAAGATGGGCTAATTTAGACTGAATTATTCTCACTTCACCCTTTTGCCATTACCCAAGACATCCATAAGCCAAAATTGGTCGAACAACTGTTGTGTAAATCCATTTGATATATTTGGGTTTAAGACCCCAAGTTCTATCAAAGGTTCGTCGGCATTGGCCGATACCGTTACACGCCTTTTTGATTTTGAACTCAATGTCCAGGAAAGCTTTGAATCAAGAATCAGACCCACATACTTTACCTGACCAGTTACATTTATTTCAGAACCAAAAAAAGTAATGGACGAATACCATAACGGTTACGTTTTTCCGTGAAAGGAACAATAGATGTTTAATTCGGATTAGCCGCCATATTATTGGCAACACCAACTTTCAAGTACCTGAAGAGCGCTTTGCATCAGGTCGAATAAGGTAGTAATGCACAAACCCACTATAAATGTTAGATAGTCGTCGGCAAATCCATAGGTAGGAAAACCGACATTTTTGAGTAATCTCAACAGCGCATCTGCGACGAGATTCCACAAAAGGGGAGATAATACTCCCCCTTGAGTACATCCACAGAAACTTATTTACCTAATCGCTGCTTGACATAATGTCTAGTAGAGTTGTCGGTTTTTAAGCATCTGGTGAACCCATTTGGTTATTATATTAGGTGGCCCGTGACAACGTGCGGCTTCCAATATTGCATCGAAACACACATTGCCAAAAGCACCCTCAATGTAATATGAAAGCACCCAAGCATGATTGCTTGTAAACGAATGCTTTCTCGATATCGCAGACAACTTTGTGTACTTAGAAGAGTCACAGTCGACTTTCCAAATTGGTAAGCATGTTGATTTACATGAATAAGCATGTGCGCCAAAAAGTCATCACGAATGTGATGATCGATAATACGTTCTAAGCATTTCATAAGAAATGAAGTCAGACTGATGGGTCTAAAACTCTTTGCTTCTTCATACGAAGCACGTCCTCATTTTGAGATAAGCTTTCCACCAGGATATGGGAATATATCTAATAGCAAAACTGCATACTAAAAGCTTTTTCAAAACATGTTTGATATGCTCAAAAACTCTCTGAAGTAGAACAGGATAAATCCCATCCTGTACGGAGTAAAACTTTAAGTGCCCATTGAATCGATCCAGTAGATATGATTCTACGAGCTTGAGAAAAGACATCAGGAACATCCGAAGACGTTATATCGACGCATTTAGGGAAGTGCGTATCAAATAAGTGCTCTAACGATTCTTCATTAGAAGAAGTGTAGTCGCCATTTCGCCAACTTGGAAATCCTTGGATCTCGCAAGAATTTTATTTAATCGATTGGCTTCACTTAAATCGGAAACATTTGCACAAAGGTTTTTCGCTCAGCAGATCTTAGATCCTTCTTGTTAGCTTTCCAAGCCAACTTGAAAGAATCCGTCCCTGCTGAATGTTTCGACTCTTTCTACACTGCTTCCTGAGCTTAGCCAAATCGGAATTCCACCACGGGGTTCCTCTTGAGGATATAACAGAACGCAAAGGGCAAGCTTCTTCGAAAGCTTCCACGATGTGCAACGTTGTAGTATCAACTGCATCATCCAAGTCGGTAGGAGTTTCTTTAGAAGGTAGATAGAGCATTAGTGATTAATCATAGATTTAATCATGATTAATGAATAATGGGTTATTTAATCATTATTCATTAATCATAATCATACAAAAAAATACGAATCAATCATTAATCACTAATCGTTAATCATAGATTTTTACATTTAATCATTAATCACTAATCATATTAAAGATTTTTTTGAGTTTGTTCATTAATCATCAATTTTAAATATTGCATACATCGCTTTTATTCATTAATCTTCAATCATAATCATAACATTTGTATACCTTTTGATAACACAATTTGGTAGAAAGCTTACTTGATTATTGATCACTTAATTATTGATTCATTTAATTTGATTATATAATCATTTAATTTGGTTATTATATTAGGTGGCATCAATAATTAATCATTAATCATTAATCATATCTATCGTTAATTATTAATCATACATCATGTGTACATCATCATGTGTCGACATTTAATCACGATCGTCAATCGTTAATCATACTCTAAACGTTTTATTCATTAATCATAATCGTTAATGATTGTCTAAAATATAATTTAATCAATAAATATAATTTAATCATAATCATTAAACATTTTTTGAAACGAATAAACCATTAATCATAATCTTTAATCATAGAGTTGAATGATTTAATCATAACAAATTTTAATATTGATTGGAAGCTTTATTCATTAACGCTCTGAGATATCCATGAAATTTAGTAGAGAGCAACTCTGTATAAATATCCCAGATTGTTGAACGAGGATTTCCAAAATGCAAGTGTTATACCGAATAACTAGGAAATCCGGATAAATGGAATAACCAAATGATCAACATTACTGTAACACGTAGTACCTTTTAATAATCCGTTCGTAACGTACACCATATTCAGACTGCCAACTTTTTGCTGCTCTTCAAACGCATGGCCTACTTGATTTGCATACGTTATCACAGCAAGGTCTGCGAAGTAACATTCAAATGATCAAAGTAGATGTAGCGATGGTCAGATATCGATTCCTCATCTGACACATGCCAATTCGTCAACTTGTGACTGATTCTATTGGAGCAAAGGGTTATGTCTAATACCTCTGCTCTATTAGATAGCATAAAGGTTGGGCGATTGCCTATGTTAAGTAAACTAAGTTCGGTACTACTTAACTATTCCATCAAGCTGGAGCCTCTCAGATTGATATCCGTGCTACCCCAGATGAGGTGATGAGCATTGGCATCACTGCCGACAATTAGCGGAAGGCCTTTTGAAGTGCAATATATGACAACTCGTTTGAAAGCATCCGTAGGGGATGGTTCATCATGTGGTAAATAAACCGAACAATAGACGTGTTTCCTGACGGGGGTTCCGCCAGTTGCATCAATTGTGACAGCACATACATCTCTGGTTGCTAGTTCAAAGATAAGTGTAGCAACGGTAGCGTTGTTAACAAGCACACATGCACGCGGCATTGATCGAGAGTTTGCCATTTCTTTACTGAAAGCAGCAAAACCGGGTTCACTAGGTTACCAAGGTAGAAAGTACCCTTGCAAAAATAGAGTTCCTGCACCAAAGCCACTTGGGTTTTGCCAATTTGCATAAGTCTACAAAGATTAATCGTTGCTGTTCTTTTATGCTGAATTTGCGCTATCTTAACTGAAGCCATTGCGAATTAAGATAATACACTCCAAAACTTCAGCATTAATATGAACAGCAACGATTAACCCAAATTGGTATCGTATCAAGATCGTGAAAGATGAACCACAGAGTACAATGTGTAAAACGCATAATATGAATCCATATAGGTGACAATTTGTTGAAAAACTAAATAAAAACATACTCATAATCCCACCCTTATTTAACCTCAAGTTGAAATTGAACAAAAGTTGCCGATTATTTCGGAGAAGCAAAAAGTCAACTACGCCATAGCTCCGGTTAGCGCAGTAAGGGCTCAATACTGTGAAGGGTGTCCTGGTGCTTCACAGGCTCCGTTAACGGTTAGGTTCGTTTTAAACCCCCCTAATCATACATTCGTAGGCACGGTAAGCATAAAGCCGCGTCACACCGAGAATTAGGGGTCACTTGTATGATGGACTTCAACCACAGACTTTAACGAACAGGCAATCCGTAGCGTTATTCTTAGCCAGATAACTGGCTGCCGACACCAAGTTAGCATTGACTTTACGTCAACTCTCAACAGCCAGCGACATATCCAACTTTGCTCGAGTATCTTCTTCTAAATAATTTTGTTCGGCATGTTTTCGTGCATCAGCTATTTCTGCTGTGATCTCGAATTCCTTCGGATAATATGCTTGATGAAAACTGAATGCTTGGTCTGAGTGCTTGATATATTTCTCAACAAGATCGTCCATCTTGCATCACCGAACCTTTTGTCGTAGACGCCGTTGCACCAGGCTTATTCCAATGTGTCCACCGAAGTACCTACTGTTGTAATGCCTTAGAATGATTAAACGATGCTGGGTCATTAGGCCGAAGGTCATTAGGCCGAATGGTCATTAGGCCGAACGGTCATTAGGCCGAATGAGAACTGGGGAGTAAGAAGTGAGTAGTGCGAAGTGAGGAAGAAGTAGAACGAAAGAAGCAAAAAGGAAAAAGGAAGAAGGAAAAAGGAAGTAGGAAGAAGGATAAAAGAAGAAGGAAGACGGAAGAAGGAAGATGGAAGATAAAGAAGGAAGAATGAAGAAGGAAGACGAAAGGAGGAAGATAGAAAAAAGAAGAAAGAAGAATGAAGAAGGAAGACGGAAAAAGGAAGAAGGAAGAAGGAAGAATGAAGAATGAAAAAGGAAGAAGGAAGAAGGAAGAAGCAAGAAGGAAGAAGGAAGAATAAAGAAGGAAGAAGGAAGATGGAAGAAGGAAGAAGGAAGACGAAAGAAGGAAAAAGGAAGAAGGAAGATAGAAGAAGGAAGAAAGAAGACAGGAGAAAGAAGGAAGAAAACGGAAGAAAGAAGAAAGAAGAAGGAAGACGAAAGAAAGTTGAAGGTAGACGAAAGAGGGAAGAGGGAAGAAGAGAAGCAAGAAGGATAAAGAAAGAAGGAATAAGGATAAAGAAAGAAGGAATAAGGATAAAGAAAGAAGGAATAATGAAGAAGGAAGAAGGAAGAAAGAAGAAAGAAGAAGGAAGAAGGAAGAAGAAAGAAGGAAGACGGGAGGTAGAAGGAAGAAAACGGAAGAAAAAAGGAAGAAAGAAGGAAGAAGGACGAAGGGAGAAGAAATAGGGTAGAAGGAAGAGGGAAGAGGGAAGAAGGAAGAAGAAAGAAGGATGAAGGAAGATCGAAAAAAGAAGAAGGAAGAAAGAAGAAGGAAGAAGAAAGACTGTAGAATGAAGGAAGAAAGATGGTAGAATGAAGGAAGAAAGAAGAAGAAAGAAGGGAGAAGAAAGAAGGTAGAAGGAAGAGGTAAGAAGAAAGAAGGATGATGAAAGAAGGAAGAAGAAAGAAGGAAGAAGGAAAAAAAAGGAAGAACGAAGAAGGAAAAAGAAAGAAGGATAGAAGGATGAAGGAAGAAGGAAAAAGGAAGAAAGAAGAAGAAAAAAGAAGACAGATATAAGAAGGAAGATGCAAGAAGGGAGAAGGAAGAAGGGTAAGGTAAAGAAAGAACTTCTAATTTTCCACTTTTTGCTTCTTTTTGCTAATTCGGCCTAACGGCCATTCGGCCTAAAGACCGTTCGGCCTAAAGACCATTCGGCCTAATGACCTTCCGTTAAATGGCCTTCAGCCTAACGGCCTTCGGCGTAATGGCCTGACACCGACTAAACGGTATTCTCTTGAAGTTCTTATAACCCTTCAAAGCATGGGTCCATGAGCCAGTCAGAAGTGGATTTCCCAGTTCTTGTAGGTTGTCATCCATTTTCTTGGTTTCAATCACTCTCACTGTGTCACCGCTTTCATCATCGTATGTTCTAGAAGTGATGATGATGATGATGATGGTCCCGCCACATACCCCTACAAAGGTTTGAGCTAGACGATTTATCTTTAAGATAATTAATTGAATGATATAATAACAACTTAATCAGATTTGCAAAAAACAAAAACGATCTGATTACCATCACAGATATGAATTACATTACTATCCAGCCAAAAAGGTAAATTAAGAAAAAAAAACTGTTGTTTTCATCTACAGATTCTCATAAGCATCGATACCTCTCGCACAGATTTCAAAAGTTCCACCAAGAATCGCGTTTCATGTTTATACAAGACCACTTAACGTTTATCACTCGTAAGCATCAATAAAATTAATAATCTAAGTCGTCAACAAAACTAAAACTTGTGTTACCGCTCCGTCGATATCAAAAGTTTCGGTATCAACCACGGGAACAAAACTCTACCAGATAGCCCATTACTAATCCGAAGAATCATTCAAACAGTTGAAAATGCGCAAGACTGTACATAAATTTTAAAAATCATCCATATCTGCTTTGCGCGCTAGACTCAAACTTTTGTAGACTTCACAAAAAAGGTCAAATTACAATTACGTAAATATATATAAAATCCATCATCATCATCGAGGCGAACAAAACAGTTTATCAGTGCCTCAATAAATAAAAAAATACAATTGTCCAAACAATCAATCCGTAGGTCAAACTTCGTCAAGATACAAAATTTATTGAATTATAAAAAGTCAACTAAGTAGCTGCTTAAAAGGCAGCTTTTACGTGTGAAACACAAAGTCTCTTAAACTGTGATAGTGTAGTTGCATCGTTTGATATGTGTAGGCATCGAATTGAAATAATTGATACCTTTAAAAACAAAGAATTTTGTGAAGCTCCATGCAAAAAGTACGGTGTTCTTATATCTTCCGCGTTTCTAGTGTTATATCTATGAATGTCACTTCCTCTTTCAATTCGATCACACAAATATCGAGGCAGCAATCCGTTAATTACTTTAAAAATGAACACCATTGTCAAATACACAATTCTTTGCTTCACCGAGAGCCACTGCAAAGCATCCAACAAAAAAGTTGAGGAAGTGAATCTGTTACATCTCAAAATCAAACGCATAATCTTATTCTGCAAACGCTGCAATCTCGATATTTGTGTCTGATTTGCTAAAACAAAAGGGAAGGACAAAAGTCCAAGTGAGGAGAGATGATTGATTTGTACAACTCTATTTTGCTAGCAATATTTAATTCGTTTTTCAGTCGACAGAGGATTCCATACTTCTTGGCTATTTTCTTGATGACATTGTCAATGTGTTGGTCAAATTTCAATTTATCATCAATAATCACGCCAAGATATTTAATTTCCGTACGCGATCAAGTGTCTCGTCATCAATTTTCACAGAGACATTATCTATTGAACGATTTCGCGAAATAATCATATACTTTGTTTTACTAATATTCAATTTCAACTGTTTGTACTTCAACCATCTACTTAAAGAATGCAAATCTTCATTCAAGAAATCAATCGCATCTTCTAAGTCTCTGCAATGAATAACACAGTATCGTCTGCAAATAAGTTTATATCACAAAACGTAAAACCCGTCGCATGTCATTTATATACATAATAAACAAAAGGGGCCCCAATACACTTCCCTGTGGCACTCTAGGGTGTTCTCCACGGGACGAGATACAGAATCATTAAAAGCAGTCCGTTGAGTTCTGTCAGACAAATAGCTTTTAAACCAATTGTATGCAGAACCCGAAATTCCAAAGCGCTCTATAGTTTTCAACAATAAGGGCCTAGAAATTGTCTCAAAAGCGCGTTTCAGATCCAAGAACACAGCAACAATCGTATCTTTACGCTCTATGCTTTCTTTCCATTTAGCTAATACCAAGTTCAAAGCGGTTTCGCAGGAGTGACCCTCCCGGTATCCCGATTGTTCCGGTATTAACAAGCTATTACTATTTAAATACATAAGTAGCTGGCCTTTCACAACAAGTTCTAAAATTTTCTCTACTGTGTGCAACATGTTGATGGGACGAAACTCTTCGGCTTTAATCATTCCATGAATTGGAATCACTAACGATTCCTACCAAACTTGTGGCACGTGCCCAGTTTGCAATGATTCATTTATCAGGTCCAGCAGGTTGTGTCCGATGACATGAAAGCAATCTTGTATAATTTTAGCATTAACATTATCAATACCAGCCGTTTTTCCTAAATTAAAACAAATCGTTTCAAGTTCTTGAAATGTTATGGGTGAAAACTTTCGAATCTTAAGTTACTGTTGACTGGTTGTTTTATTTCGTCAGGTTCATCCACTAACTCGATAGATCGGTTAATGGTTGAAACACTGTCGACAAAATAATCATTAAATTTAGACGCAATTACTTCTTCTGACTCTTCTAATGTGCCATTAAAAGTTATGGATCGCGGTTTACAAGAACTAGGTTTTAACAAAGATTTTAATATTTTCCATAACTCTTTGCTGTTGTTTTGATGCTGATAAATTTTCCTCTGAATATATTCGCATCGAGTATGCTTTTAAACATTGCGAATATTTATTCCGCGCAACCTGGTACCTATTCCAATGATTTTCATTATTACTTTTTACGACATTTTTGTACAACTTATCTCTTTTACGTTTAAGACGTAAAAGATCTAGATTGTACCAGCTGTTTGAATTATTCAAAGTTACTAATTTCTGTTCAACTAATTGATTGGTACAGGATTTTAAGACGCTCGTGATAACAGCTGCTCTTTGATCTAAATTACCAGTACTTTCTCGAAAATCCACGTTTGTTTCGATAAGGCTCGTAATTGCTTGTTTCGAATATTTTCTCCAGCACTTAAGTTTTACCAAATCGTTATTATTACTACTGTCATCTGTAATGCTAATGACTAGTGTTTCATGATCGGTTACTTTTAAATCACAATTCGTAACACTAGTGACAGAATCAAAGTTAGAGTAAACATGATCAATCAAAGTTCTACTGTGCCGAGAAATACGCGTATACTCATTTACTTTTGTTTTAAATTAAAAAGTCAACTAATCGCTTCAAATGATTCGAATTTGAATCGTCACACCAATTGATATTAAAATCGCCAGCAATAACATTTAATTTACTAGGATCCATAAACGACTCTAACCAGTTTTCAAAAATTTCCAAAAAATGCTGGTCATTAGCACTGGGAGAGTGATATAAAATACCGTAATTACCCAACTTCATGCCACGCACAACTGCAATGCCTAAGAACCAATTGCCATCGCAAACTTCGTTCAATTGAAGCTTGAACTGAACTGATTCTTTGACATAAATAGCAACTCCGCCGGTGTGTCTCGAATGTGATAGACAAGCAGCAACACTATATCCCGGAATACTATATTGATCAAATGCTTCTAAGTTAACAATATGAGTTTCAGATAGAAATACTAAAAGTGGACGTTTATCTTCTACAATCTTACGTAGTGCAACGTAGTTTGTAGACAAACCAGCAATATTCAAATACAAAATATCTAAATTATTCACATTTCTACTGGAACTTGGTTGCTATTCATTGAAACGTAAGCTGCTCTTTTTACGATCAAATAACCTTTTATAAACTTTACACTCGGTACTAAATGCTCCGTGGTTTACGTCCAGATTCATTTTACGTTCTTTATTCATTTTCAAACAATTGATACATTTCAAAGCAGTTGACGTGCAATCAGATGTTTTGTGACCTTCACTGCACTTAGAACACGCAATACTATTCTTGCATTCCGTACTCATGTGCCCAAATTCTCCACATTGGAAGCATCTTAGAACACTAACTTCGGGAACTACAAGGCACCGATCAAACCTTATATTCACTTTCTTCGCGGTCAGCAAGCAACTATGAGTATCCTTATCGACTTCAATCACAACATTGTATTTGTTGTACTTGAAACGTGGATTTTCGTACGTCCTGATAACCTTTACTTTATTTATAGCGATGTCTTCATTTTGATTTTTTAAAATCTCGATGAAGTCATCGGAGGATAATTTATCGCACATGCCCATCACTTTAAGCCTTGGCACCGAAGTGGGAACAACAGCATTATAGCTTTCACCCAGATCACTTTGAATGCCATCTTTCACAACATTTACATTGTATCCTGTTGCACACTCAGCAATAATAGAGCCGTCTTTCCCGTTCCTAGAAGTTGTTTTACATAGTGGACAGCAGGTTCATCAAAACAACTTGCAATGGTAAATGATAATCGGGCCAAAGCATCTGCCAAGTTTGTAGCACCAGACTCGTACTTAATGTTATAATTGTATGATTGAATCCTTAGAGCCCAATGATCGATTCTAGGACAAGGCAGCGATTGAACAAGAATTTCAAAGGTTTCCAATCAGTAATTAGTTCAAATTTAGTTTCCAGAAGATACAAACTAATTTTTGTTTACTCCCAAACTATCGTCAAAGCTTCGCGTTCAGTTTGAAAATATTTCCTTTCTTTTGTAGCAGAACCGCTCCCAATTCCTCCGGACTTGCATCAGCTACCAGCTTAGCCTTGTCTTTTCCCAAAACCAAATACTTTGCGTCAGCAATAACTTCTTCAATAGCTTTGAATGCATCTTTCTGTTTCTGCTTCCATAATAATCATAATCATAATCAAGCTTGTAGTAGCTTCCTCAATGACTGTGTTGTGGCAGTCGAGTTGGGAATAAATCGATCAGCGTTCCTAATCAGCCCTAGAAAACTTCACACTAGAGTGGCCCAGCCTAGTATGGGGAGAAAAAAAGTCGTCAGATTCTACGGGGCACCCTCCAGGATTTTGCCTTTAGGTAAAAATATCATTCTCTGAAAATTTCAGCCTGATCGGTTATTGCATAAGCTGGCGCAATTGATTTGAAGTTAATATGGGGGTTTCAGCCGAAATATATGGGAAAATTCACCTCTGTTACTATTTCGTACAGGAAATTGGATGGAAGAGCCCGATTGAGCCCAGATTTGCTGGAAATAAAGTTAACATGCCCATAAACAATTCGACATCAAATTCTACTAGTACTGAATAAACTTTAAATTAGTTTTTGGCTGATTTATTTAGAGTTGGGTTGAGAACTTTGAAATTCATTAATTGCCATGAAATCATACGCATGCAATCAAAGGTGCCTGCGATGCGTGATTTCGCGCGCACTAAAACATAAGTAACTGCACGCGCACCACAACACATATCGCAGCTACACAGTATTAATTTTTGTGTAAATTTACATTTATTTTCATGCACATATTTGGAGCATGAAAATAAACGCAAAAATGAGTCAGATATTAAATTTACACTGATTGAAAATGTGGATTGTAGATTTAATTGAATCTTTCAACTCATTTAATTTTACACGATCGTGTAAATTTAAACGATGGTGTAATTTGATATTTCCTTCACTTTTTTTTTAATTTGGGATTTTCAACAGAAAAATTCTATTGACTCAAATGAACAGTATAGGGTACATTTTGGAAACCCAATTATGTATATAGTGTCGCCCTTTTTAAGAATATTTGTGGATGGAAAATATAATACCTAATATATGCGAACGCAATTAAATATCAATTCAATAGAATGGAAGCTTGAAAAATGTGTGATAGTATTATTTAAATAAAATGGAGAGTTTCATAAATTCATTTACAGTAATATCCCGATTTTATCACCCCCTGGTGAATTTTAGGGTGATAAAACAGGGTATGTGACAAAATTGGAAAAAAAAATTCCAATTTTTTAATTCATTTCACAAATATGAAGCATTTTATGCCTTGGAAAAGCCAAATGCGTGAACGGTACCCGTTATTTTCTGTCGAAATTGCTTACAGAATATTTCCCAGGTACTCAGAAGTCGTTCGTAATAAACTACAGGTGGTGAAAGTTATTTCATGAAAATCAATGTTGCTTGTGGTATTATTTACGAAAATAAAAAGAATGACAATTTTTTTCGGGGTGACAAAATCGGGTCGAAAACGTGACAAAATCGGGTCGTGATAAAATCGGGGAGTGACAAAATCAAACAAAATCAAAACAAAACATGTTCTAATAATATCAGCAGTATCAGCCTCTCATTTCTTTAAAGTTCGACATCGCAGAATAGGGAGAATACTTGCTGTCCGGAACCCAAGTGTGTATTCCAAGTATGTTCTGCCATCGAAATTTCGAACACTTTGATCCAACAAAAACAAGACAAAATCAAACAGCGAAAAATACGGATAGATTGAATTAAAGTCCCTAACGCAGATGCCTTTTAAACGACTCAAAAGATTTGTACCGAATACGATTAAAATCCTCACTCGAGAAATGCACATTTGGAAATTGTTGGCACGCGTAAGGTTGATAAATTTCGCCACACAACTTACAATTAATCCTCCCGAAACAAATGAAGCACCATCTCACTGAGCGAAAAATACCAAAGTGCACTTGCGGTATCTGCTATTTATTTTCTCCTTTTGTTACTGTTAATTAAATCAATATTGATTGAAAATTCGATGTATATTCATTTATTTTTAAAGTAGCAGTTCAAAAATACTATCTACTGTAAAAACGTGTTGAATAAAATTCAAAATTATATGTTTTATGATGCTCTAATAGTGTGCATTAAAATAAACTCAATTTTCAATTGAATTCAAATTTCAATTAATTAATTATTACAGCTTTTATAAAATCTACTAAATTTTCAATCAAATTCCCGATTCAATCAATTTATTATTACATCATTTCTAATTTACACGTCGTGTAAATTTAATTATTTTTGCTGTGTACCTTCGATTACATGCGCTCGTTTTCAAGGCAATTAATGAATTTCAAAGTGCTCAACCAAACTCCAAATAAATCGTCTAAAAACTAATTTAAAGTTTATTTATTCGCAGTAGAGTTTTATGTCGAATTGTTCATTGGCATGTTAACTTCATTTCCTGCAAATCTGGGCTCAATCGGGCTTTTCCATCCAATTTCCTGTACGAAATAGTAACAGAGGTGTATTTTCCCATATATTTCGGCTGAAACCCCCATATTAACTTCAAATCAATTGCGCCAGCTTATGCAATAACCGATCAGGCTGAAATTTTCAGAGAATGATTTTCTTACCCAGAGGCAAAATCCTGGGGGGTGCCCCCACCCTACTGTCATCGCCTATCTCCAATGGGAAAAAATGGTGGCTAACGTCTCTGGGGTTAGCGCGCGGTGGGCCTCACTGACAATTCAAAATTAATAAACAAAAACATAATTTCAGGACTAATTTTCTGTGATGGAGTAATTGTTGTTAAGCGATTTGAATGAATTTATCACTATTATCGTTATGTTCCACGTATTCCGTGCCGTGAAAAATGTGTTTGATTTTCAATTTAATTGTAACAAGACCGTCATTCAACACAACACGGTTAGTACGGCGCAAAACAAATTTGAATATTTGGTAACAATATTGTATCAGAAAATAACGCCCATAGCAAAATAATAACGTGAATTTTATGCTGGAGCCAGAAGCATAGCTGTGTGTCATCCGGCTGGGTGCCCCGTAGAATCGGACGACTTTTTGTATGCTGGGCCAGTCTACTTCACACCTCTGCTATTGATTTTGGCTCTCTTAAGTTCCTATTATTTATTTTCTCAGACTAAGGCCGGAGTGGCCTGTACAGTGTATAAAAGTCTTTTCAGCTCGGTCCACACATCGCCAACCACACAGTCTGCGGAGGGTCCCGAAGTACGTCCTCCACCTAATCGATGGAAGCGATGGAAGCGTACATGCATCGTTTTCTATAGCGCTGGTGGCAAAGTGAGCGGGACTTCAAGAATAAATTACAAACAGTCCTTTTCAGGACTTAAACTATTTATCCAAGAAGAGGTTTTGACCGTTGGGAAAATTGTTTACTCAGCCAAACAGACTGTTCGGCTGTTTAAACGACAATGATGATTTTGGAAAGATTTATTGTTTTTAATAATGCGCCATTTCAAAAACTAAGCAGCTAAACGACATTTTCCACTAAGGTGGCGTCTTCATCGATTTGGCCGTCGTCGACGGAAAGTGAAATTTTCTGGCAAGATTCTTTGGTTTTGTTTCGCTAGTCATTAGAAATGATATCAATTTTTTCCGGGTTACCATCGTTTGGCGACGACAGAAAGTTGCCCTTTGGTAGCACAATCACAAACGCGCGTCGGAGGGAGATGATGCAATGAGTTTGTTCAAATGGATGGCGTCAGTAGCAGTCAAATGGAATTTCCTCACAAGATTTTGATTTGTTGTTGAGGTTGAATGACGACCACCAACGCAGACTTCCACCACCAATTCGATGATTTTCCTTTGAAAATGCTACCAGAGCGCCTTCGTGCTGCTGTGTTCGCTCCGCTGCGTCCGCTCTGCGTAAAATCTTGTTCAACCGCTCTCTGCGGAATCCCGACCATTCCGAGAATGACCGATTCTTCCTATGAATTTTTTTCACAAGATTCTGAATTTGGTTATGAGATGTTGGTTATCTAAGATGCGAGGAATAACAACAAAAATTTGACTCAAGACGAAGTTTCTTCATATTACAAAACATTATCTCTTGGCATCTGTCTGTCCGAGCGACGTTTACCGATTGGTGGTTGCTGTAGATAGTTTCCCCTGAGGTGGCGTCTTCATTGATATTATACAAAGCCACCATTTTATACAAAAGAAGGTTGATCCGACTATCCGAAATAAACTTTCTTCAAAGTGCAAAACTCAATCGTAAATAGCGAATTTGATAGCGCGTCGGAGGGAGATGATGTAGTAAATTTTAATGGATGGAATCACTAAAAGCAACCGACCTACCACGCTAAACCGAATGCCACCGAAACAGTCCATTTTCGCAATTAACTCTTAACTGTCCTGGCCACGTCCTTGTGAATGCTGAGGAAGGGGAAGGATGGTTAGTTGGACTTAAGAGACATGCACAGAAGTCTACGACCTCTCATAGGTGCCACGGGAGGTTTTGGAATTATTAGTGTGGGAGGTTAGAACAGTATGAATCGTTTTGGTAGAACGTGAACCACAGAAAGAACTACGATAGAAATACAAAGTAGGAAAAGGACGAGCCTGGAATTGAATCCACAACCACCTGCTCATAAGACAAATTTCATTGCAAAAATTAGGAATAGTCGTATTTTAAGTTAAATTGTATAGAAAGAGAATAAAACAAATAATCACAAAGAAAGAAAGAAAGAATAGAAACTAAAAATAGTGCACCATTAAAATTATAAATGTTCCAAAATATGAACAAAATTCACAGTATCTTAAAAAAATATTGAGAATGTAGCGAACACCATTTCGAGAGCTCATTCCGACTACAAGCTTTATCAGGATAAAGCTATGATAAGGAGTATTTTGATGTTGAAGTTGTCATTTAACAATATATCAAGTTATAAAATGAGTGAGTGAGTAAGAGAGCAAGTGAGTAAATGAGTGAATGAGAAAGTGAGTGAATGAGTAAGTAAGTTAGAGAGTGAATGAGTTAGTGAGTGAGTGATGAGTTAATCAGATGGTGAGAGTAAGAGAGTAAGAAAAAGTGAATGGACGAGCGAAACGGATGATTGAGCGACTTAGTTAAAAGAATAGTTAATCAATTAGTGAGGAAGTAAGCGTGTAAAGCAGTGAGTGATTGATTTGATGAGGGAGCAAATTAACAGCTGAGCATAGCTGACTGTACACATCGTAGTTTCTAGTCGTGATTGGCCGAGAAACAACAAATATGAGACTAGAAAGCTTTTCTCACCATACATGCTTCGAAGTTTGTTTAATTCAAGGTCAATAACGATGTCGGCCTCGACCTCACAGTCAATTAGGATAAGGGGTGGAAAATTAGTTTGACACTCATTGCTACAAGAGACTAATTAAACAAAATCAGTTTCCCTTATCGTCGTTCACACACCATGATATCCTACAGAAACTTGAAAGATTATATGTTGCATGTGTGAAAGACCTTTCTGATTCATTGATTGCTTACTGAAACTTTAATTCTACTATTCTTAGAGATTATTCCATAAAATCAATGAAAATAGTATCCAGTCGCATAAAACGTGACGAGGAATTGTAAATAGAGAATATCCAGGACAACAATTATTATAGATGTCGGTTGATTCATTGTGAGTACAATTTGATCTGCAGCCATGTAAGATGCTTCGCATCTAATTGAAAAGGCATAAGCAAGTATGGAAATAAGACAAGTTTCTAATTATACATTCCAATTGATTTTATTGATTGAGACGGGTAATGGACAGGTGCTGTGTTTGCATACGTAACTGATAGGGACAGCGCCCTTATTTGTTTTTAAATCCACTCTAGAAGAAAGAACATGAAATTATGACTTGCTTAGGATCGCTTGGCGTTTCGAATCGTATGATGGTCAGATAGTGGCCTATTCCCTTAATGACGTTCGTAAGCCTCACACATTTGCAGATTCTTTCTACGGTCATTATCTTGAATAAGCCAAACCCTACCACAGTTCTATGACCAATGCCCATCTTGTAATGCATCTTATTGCCTTGCGAACAAAGCCATCTTGAAATTGTTCCACGAGCTGCGGACTCATAAGGAAGTACCCAACCAGCAGCATAAGCCGTAGAAAAAGAAAAGAAAATAAATTAAACCTAATAACACTTTGTCCTACTTGTAGCACTCGTGGTGCAAGTTCTGCAAACAACTCATCAGGCTACTTTCATTACCAGGATGAAGATAAACGCACAAGACATGGTGAGTGCATTCCTCGCGGAAAAAAAACGGGTTGCAGCTCTCGAACCATTCTTGTTACGGTGCATCTTCACTACAGTAGGGTGTCCCTAAAATGATTTACATTTGATCTGAAATAAATTTTCTTTGACACTGCTTCATCACAACTAAAAATATATTTTAAAGAGTACAATCATTTGGATTTCCTTATTCGATTTTATTCTAGAATTGACAGTTTTCGGATTACCCTCTTCCGAAGTCACTTGGATCCCTAAGTCCCCCCTTTTCTACCGCCTCTTGTCAGTATATCGTGCAACTGATTTCTTGTCTAGTCATTTCATCGATCATTCGATCCAAAACACTTTATTTTCACTAGCGGTTACAGAAATGGCGATGATTAATGTCGTGTCGTCCTACACGACATTATACATCGGCATTTGACAGACCACTTTGCATATCACGCTGAATTAGTTGGGGTAGGTCTAGTCGTATGGACTATGGAGCAAATCAAGAACGAACCAACCGACCGAAGTTTGCGTTAATTTGCGCGATCGTTAAATTTTTATTGTTGGTGTCTAGATTTAGCCATTTACAAGCCTATTCGTACGTTTGTGACTTTATGCTATTTTGTATTCTTTCCAATTCTGTTTCAGTGGATCAGTACTACCGAATGCCGCGGATATACGCGTACGATGACTATGACGAGTGTTTCACCATGTATGAATCACCTGATCCGGTGTATTGCGTTGCTCGATCGGTCATCAAACCGGACAACCAGTCCGAACTGTGGAAATTCATTCAGGTGAGAGAAACGTATTTTAAATAATTAGAGTGCATTGTAACTTGATAGTAGACCCACAGACAAACAGACGTAACACTAATGAAATTCCCATGAACCATGAACTCAACGGTCACATAGTCCAACTGATTGCGACTTCCGCATTTAGAGGCGCGCGCATTGTATGCCTTTATATTTGACTTATCGTTACACTAGCGCCATCTGATAGCATTGCCATACCCGTACCCGAGAATGTTTACATTCGTAATGCCGTACCCGACCCGTACTCGAAACATTTTAATTATTTGAACCAGCGCTGAACCCAAACTAAGTTTTTGCCAGACAGAATCAACTCAGATATTTCCGGATTCTTTTTACATCGAAGATGTGAGTTCAAGAAAAAGATAATATTAAAATTAACAAAACCAATTAAAACATATTCTTTATTTCTCAAACACAAACCCGACTTGGACCCGACATTTTTTCCATCCCACAAACCCGCTATACACGGATTCAATGAAATATAAGTGGATTTTTAATAACCTTACGAAATTGGTACAGCTGGTACAATTCGGTGTTAGCACTTCTCTGGGAAAATCCTAAAGCTGTTATGGGGAGAATTAGAATCACTCAGTCTGGGGCATCCCATCCGAACGAAACCTTCACTGAAATCCCAGTGGTATCTTTCCTCTTGCCAAAAAAAAGTACCAAACCTAAAAAAACTGCTTGAAGAGAGTAATGATAGAATCATTCAGTGGAACCCCTTGTTGCGGTTGGTAATTGTAATAGGCATTACCAAGCAAGCATGGTGATTAAAGAAGCTCACGCTCCAATGGTTTTCTAGTAGCCATAGCAAGCTCCTGTAGTCTAACCCTTTTCAACTTGGTGCGTCACGTAGAATAATTGAGAATCTGTTCTAAATGTTTTTTGCCTTTCTCGTATGTATACGGTAAAGGCTATATGATCACTCCAAAATCAAACTTTTGATAGATGGCTCGGAGACCCATAGTGTTATATATTAATCGACTCAGCTCGACGAATTGAGGTGATGTCTGTTTGTGTGTATTTTTTTTTCTTCCCAAGCAATGGAGGGGAATCTGCTCAACAGACATCCTGGGTTGTCCAGGAAGTGCGGGGTTAGGGACCACCTCCGACATCAAACGAGGGAGGCAGGACTACATCCCCGACCCGCTAAACCGTTTCCATTGCCGCCAAGCCCATAGTCCCTTCGGTACAACCAGAAAGTAATGCATCAAAGGGGGGCCAGTGCACAACGCACCCTCGAGGTTAGCTGCGTGTCCTTACTAGGGCATCGCCCTTGGAGCGATTGGCGCCTACCCTAGACTTCTTGCTACCCTCATTCGCCTGGGCCTTCTTTTCGGCCCTTGACGTCTTCGGTTTCCTCTTGTTCTTGACCAGGGTCCAGGAGGCGTCACCCCCCTCTGTTTCCCTGGTCTTGTGCGACTGAGAGCTCTCAGCCTGCCGTAACCCCTTACCACCGTCTTTCCTAAGTGGACGGACCTTTCCAGGTCCTTCCTCTCCCGGTTTTGGAGGTACCTGGCCTGGGTTCAGCTTCCCAGCCCCACTACCCTTATTCAGGGTAGTAACCCTCCACGTTTTGAAGCGGCCCCCAGGGAGCTCATCCCCTGGAGACTGTCTCCCCCTTTTTTGTGTTTGCTCCGTTGGAGCAGTCACCTCCGACGTACCCGCAAATACTTGAGCCTCAGTCTGGGTAGACTTTGGTACCACCGTCTTCGCTGGCACGCTCTCGTTCGATTCGACCTTGTCCGAGTCCGCGAATCCTTGGGCCTCGGTCTGGGTAGACCTCGACTCCACGGATTTCACGGGTTTACGCTTGGTCGTCCCGACCGCCCTCTCCAGCTTGACGTCCAGCATCGACTTTCGAAGTTTCTGCAAGCTCCTCTTGAGGTCCTTACTGTTATTATGCTTCGATGACGTAAAGTCGATGATGTCGTCCAGCTGTTACGTCGCCACCTCGAAGGCCGTAAGCCCATCACGTTTGCGGTTCATCGCCTCCACAAGCCATGTGCCGTCAATAACCTCTACCGGCGTTTTTTTAGCCGAGATGAAGGTTAAGTGACCCACGCTGGCGCTGCGCACTGAGCTGCCGACTATTACCTCTGGCCTCCTAGGCGGAGACCTGAACAAGCCACCTCTTGCGAAGGGGTTGTCGCCTACACTACTACCACTAATTGAAGAATTGACTTGGTTTTCCATTTTGGTCCCACGAGTTGCTCGGGAAAAGAGGTCCACCACGCCAGAGCCCACCATGACGCGGTAAGGGACAATTACTGTGGAGGGTGCCCAGGTACCCCACAGGCTCCGTTAAAGGCCTAGCTTATTATTTCACCCCCCTGGCCATGCATCCCCTCGGCACGGGTCGCTTATCGCCTTGGGATTAGGGGTTAGGGACGATGGTCCCGGTCTAACTCGCAGTGGCCATGGGGAGGGGGGATTTGTTCTCCAAACTTCAGAGGGTTTTATCAGCCCCTTGTTGAAGAACTGTATTCTTTTCCTGAAAATTTCCGGACAATGGCATTACAGATGTTCCGAGTCCTCTACATGTATGCCGCAGAAACGACATATATCATCTTGAAGTTTTCCTAGCAGCTTCAAGTGATATCGGCTCGGGCAATGGCTTGTTATAAGACCTGTATATGTGCTAAGATCTTTTTTTCGAAAGATCTAAAATTTGGCGAGTGATAACTACGTTTGGTGGGATGAAACGTTTAAACTGCCTCGCAATTGAGGTATTTTTTCAGATGTTTTCTATTTTTGAATGTTCCCAAGATTTGAATTCCATTCTAAGATAACTCGCAGATACACCACAAAATGGTTCGGGACCTATCAATTGTCCAGATGAACCAAGTTTTGTCAGCATATCAGCTCATTCATTGCCTTCAATGCCACAATGACCAGGAACCCAATACAGGTTCACTTTGTTACGACTACTGAAGGTTTGGAGTGACTGAACACATTCCCAAATGAGTTTAGATGTGCTTCTTCTTCTTCTTATTGGCATTACATCCCCACACTGGGACAGAGCCGCCTCGCAGCTTAGTGTTCATTAAGCACTTCCACAGTTATTAACTGCGAGGTTTCTAAGCCAGGTTACCATTTTTGCATTCGTATATCATGAGGCTAGCACGATGATATTTTTATGCCCAGGGAAGTCGAGACAATTTCCAATCCGAAAATTGCCTAGACCGGCACCGGGAATCGAACCCAGCCACCCTCAGCATGGTCTTGCTTTGTAGCCGCGCGTCTTACCGCACGGCTAAGGAGGGCCCCCGAGTTTAGATGTGCATCTTGCTGATTTCAGAGCATTCAATGCTGCTTGACTATCAGACATTATGCAAATATTTGAATGCCTGTAATTTCGGTGTAAGCATAAATTAGAGCATTCAAGAATATCCTGAACTTCAGCTTGGAAAACAGTTGGCCACTTTCCCATGGGAATCGAAATATTCGTCCCTGAGCCAGTCACGCCTGCTCCAACTTGATTGTTCAGCTTTGAACCATCGTTGTAAAACACAATAGATCCTGAACGAAGATTTGGTCCACCATTTGTCCATATGCTAGACATCTCCCGCGATATCTCTGAGACAAAAACAGAAGTCTCTTAGATATTTTTCTTCGATGTCTAGAACCTGTCAGACATCAAATCCGCCTCAAATGCAACAACAGTTTCTACCAAGGATGCCAGATTTGAAGACATGTCTTCAATTTGAAGACATTTGAATCTCTGTGAAGACATTTATTTCATGAAGACATTTTGAAGACTTTTAAGACTTTATTTAAAGATACTTAAAGACAATCAATAAGCCAGCGAATAGAATATATAATTTGATGACTAACTTATAAATTTTGTGACTTCTATATGCAGATCATATTAATATTTCAAAAGTTATACATAATAAACTAATGTATCGGGCTTAAAATTTTAAACGTAAAAACACATTTACACTAGCCGGTTGATAAGGTTGACATTTTAGTTATGTGCTGGTTAAAAAATTTCCGATGCAGCATTCGATAAAATTTTCCTTGGTAGCGGTGGCGTTTTCGACGTGTCTGCTAAAAAGGTATTTCGATCATTGTATCAGAACGCGATGACCGATCTAATTTATTTTAAACGGCAAAAAAGACAGAATTTTACTATAAGTTGTTGGGCTATAACCATTTTTTTTAATTTATTTATAATTCATCTGATCTTTTCGGTATTCCCAGTATACCCGTCGAGAAAGAGAATAAATTTCGAAGAACTTGATGAATTTTCCGTGGATTTTAGTAAAAAAAATTCAATTAAAATTCGTTTTAAAAAATAATTCGTGTTAAATAAGGGGAATTGGGTCCCAAAGCCCTACCTCGTTTATGTTTGCAAACGATAGTGCATCGGTCAGGAATTAAGTTATAAAAATTCAGGTAAAAGTCTAAATCAGTAAAAATAATATTTTTTATTTGACATATTGATTCAAATTTTGGGCTGTGCAACACTTCAGGCCCATATTTTAACTGTCAAAGGTCGAGTCAAGTGCCCTACGGTGTTTTGATAGTGCGTTTGAATCATATTATTCCGTACGTCAAACAAGACCGAAACTGTCGAGGAAGCATTTTTCATCCATTTTTAAATTTCAAATCAAACAATGTTCTTTTCGATTTTTGAGTCAAATGGAAAACTGACGCGTTCAGGATGATTAACTTCATCGTTCTCTGTATATATGTAATATCGATTCTTTATTTTGGGACAGAAAAACTCGTGTAAAATGAAGAGAATTTTCCATTAATAGTCCGAGGAATTTCTCATAAAAATTCAAGAGAATTGAAATTGGAAATTCTTTTCAAATTATCTTGGAAATTTATAATAATTCCAGTATGAGCAGTAACGGAATTCCCCCAAAATTAAAACGGGAAATTTATCTTAATTTCCACAAAATTATTTCTAAGTCCTTGCAGGAAAATCATCTGAACTCCTGCAAAGAATTCATGTTTATTTCTACAAGAAATTTGTCTAAATGTGGGATGTACTCGGATTTGTATTTGAAAGTTAAGGGATGTCTCTTCGGATTTTTCATGTGCAACACTTTTGCGAAAATTTTCACAAGAAATTATTTTCATTTTCTCAGAAAATTTTCTTTAGTTTCCATAGAAAATTCCTACGAATGTCGACAAGAAATTGAAATTGTTCTGGAGTTAAATAGATATTTCTCAGAATTGCCACGGTAAATTATTTTTAATTTGTTCAGGAGAATATTCTGAAAAAAAATCAGGAATTTTCTAAAAAAAATCCGCCAGAGTTTTTATTAAATACTCAGTAGAAAGTTCAGGGTAAACTCGTTACAGTTCCTTGTTGAGTTCGTCCTTGAATTCCTTTGATATTTTTTCAAGAAATATTTTTGGGCACTCTTCCAGTATTTTAACTGGGAATCCATCTAAGAATTTCTCCAGTAAACACATCTCTGGAATTCTTTCTGAAATTTCCCATGAAATTCCTCCAGAAATGCGTCCAGCAATTCCTTCAGAAATTTTACAGAAAATTTCTCCAGAGTTTCCTTTAGAAGTACCTCTAGCAGCTCCTCCATAAGTTCGTCCAGAAATTTCTCCGTTAGATCCTCCAAGAATTTCGTCGGAAATTCCTCCAGTCGCTCTTTCAGAAATTCCTTAGTTTGTTTCTTTCACGACTTCCTCCAGCAGATCTTCCAGGAATTGCTCTCGAAGCTCTTGGAGGCATTTGTTCGGAAATTCCTCTTAGAATCCTTTCCGAAGTTTCTCCAGGAATTCCTCTTGATGATGCTCCGAGAATGTTGCCGAAAGATTCTCCAATAATACCTCGTGAACTATACTCTGAAATTTCTCTGTTATTTCCTCCAGTAATTCTTTCAGAAATTCCTGCCCAATATTCCTGAGCAATACCTCAGGAAGTTCCTCCATAAAGTTATCCAGAAGTTCCTCCGGAAGTTTCTTTATACATTTCTTCAGAAAACCTTTCAGTAATTGCTCAGGAAAATCCTTCAGGAAGTCCTCAGGAAAATCCTTCAGGAATTCTTCAGAAAAATCCTTCACTAATTCTTCCAGAAAAGCCCTCCGGAATTTCTCCTGTAATTCTTACGGAAGTTCTTTCAGAAATTTATCTGAAAGTTCCTTCAGAAAACCCTTGGATGTTTCAAAAGCAATTCCTCCGGAAATTCTTTCAGGGATTTCTTTAGAAAGTCTCCGAAAAATCCATCAGCAATTTATCCTGAAGTTTCTCCAGAAATTCTTCCGGAAATTTCTTCAGAAAATCTTATGGAAGTTTCTTCAGGTATTTCACGGTGATTTTTTCCGAATCCCTACAGGCAATTCTTCAAAAATAAATTCAGAAGAATTCCTCAAGGAAATTTAGTTAGAAAAATCCGTTGCAATTATATTTAAAGACTCATTAGAAAATCCAAGGGAAAGTTTTTTTTTTGTGTATTTATTAAGGAGACTTTCAGCCCGAGGCTGGCTCGTCTCCACCAAGGGAAAGTCATTTCCCTTATTCATGAAGATTTAAAAGAATATTCTCTTGAATTCTAAAAATTTGAGTGTTAAAAAATAAACGATACATAAAACAAGGAGATGATTGAATAACAAACCTATTGGATTTTGAAATCTTTTCACTGATAATCATAATTTTGATATTGAAGACATTTGAAGACATTTTTACTCGACTGTGAAGACATTTGAAAATATCCCCTGGCATCCCTGGTTTCTACCTCAAATTTCAGACGAGCAAAACCGTTTGAACCGATAAGGATTTGACAGATAGGTTCTCTTAGAAAACGCAGAGATTTCTCCTAGACATGGATGCCACCATTCTACAAGATTTTTGCTAGATACGATGGAGATATGGGTGCCTCGATTCTTCTTTTTATTTTTTATTTTACTCTTGTTTACGTCATTTTTCGAATTTGAATACTTTTATTTTTTAATTTAATACTTTTGCTTGCCTTTATATTATAAATAATAATATAAAAATTTATTTCGATAATTGTTTGTCCGCATCGGGGAATTGATGAATTCGACAAGTGGCAGCAGACCCCTGCATTATTCCATGACCGATCGATAGCCCTGGTGGTCTCGTTCTCGGTCTTGCTGCGAAGGAGGGAAAGCGGTCTATTATAAATCCAATCCTGTTTGGAAGATAGGAAGAGAAATTCAGTATGGATTCTTCCGGGAAGAAAAATGGGTTTGAATGGAATCTGGACTGTACTCCAAAAAGAGTCACGACTGGATGTCAGAAAGAATCAGAACCCTTCTTGGAATCCAGTTGTGATTCCTTCTGGAGACTTTTATTCGAGATTATTTCTGGGATCCAGTCTAGGTGCATCCAGAATTTTATCGGGATTGCTTTTGGCTTCCGAAAGACATTTCAAGTGGATTTCGACCGGTTTATAGTAGAATTTAGACCTGGAATCCAGTTCAGAATCCTTCTCGGGTCGAGTTGGAATTCCTTCTGGAATCTGGCCGAAATTGTTTCTGAATTCCAGGCGGGAAGTACTGTATTCCAGGAAAAAAATCATTCTGAATTCCACAATGGAATCTCGACTGGATTTCAGAAATAACCCTTATCAGCATTCTGCAGGCAGCATTCTAGAGCTAGTCCTTCAAGAATCTGGTTGACTAGCTTCTAGAAAGAATCACGACTGTATTCTGCTGCTTATCTGTATCGGATTTTCCCATAGTGAGACTCTTGTCACCTTAGGTGGAGATGTATTCGTTTATTTCACTGCGTGCAAGATGTTTTGGGCAACCTTTACCGTCGTTTCAGTTGTAAAATGAATTTTCAGCAGGATCTCATTCCTCCTCAAGGGAAACTGTTGCTTATTCGCTGAGGGTTGGATACATCAGGTCGAACCGGATGGACACCCGGCGATTCATCCACCTAATGCAACCTAGGTCCATCAACTTAGATGCGGAGCGTTCCTTTTCGAGGAAAATTGATGGATGGGTCCCGATAGACACCCGGCGATCCATCCACCTAGCCGTTGTCCAGTTGTCTGCTAGGTAAATTGACATTGACGTTGACATAGCTTAATGTCATTTCCAACAACTTAGCAGCAGAGTGTTAAATAATTATTTAACCCTTCGCTTGCAAAGCGTCGGCTAAAAACAAATTGCTCTGCTTCGTACCGAGCGATGCCAGCACATGCAATAATTTCATCAAAATGGCCGCGAAAGTTCATTGCGTAAATTTTCTTCATACTGGCCTCCAAAGCAGCCTGGTGTTGCTGACTTTGATGTATCCGGATGTCCGCTGACCATGATGTATCACTCGATGTATCAGGGTGGACGCCTCCAGTCGGATTTTCTACAGTCCGACCATGATTCAAGACCAATATATAACTTTTATAGGCTTTTATGAACGATGGCTCGGAAAAATTTGATTTTAGCTCATCACGACCGGCTGGCCAGAGAAACTTTCGGTGAAAAAAGATGGCGATGGCAGCTCAAACCAAAATCAAACCGTTTTAATTTTTTCCAACCAAGCCGCCAACTGTCAAATGGTTGTTCGAACAACTTCACACACGTTCAAACAAAGCAGCAACCGAAGCGTTTTCGTGGGGGCGGAGTCAATGTTCGTCCAACTCACGGCATACAAAAACAAGGCAGGCTCATCACGTATGTAAACATTCAGTTTGAATGTAAACATGTGACGTCACTGCTATCTTCGCACAAGCTGTACCGAGACGGTGCTCTACGGTCGCAGCATGCTTACTTTTGTACTCCAACATGTGGCGATAAAATATGCGTCACATTCGAAGTGTCATTTTTCTAACGAGCCTACCTTGTTTTCTGTATACCGTGGTCCAACTGCTTGACTGGTGTGTACGTTGCATTAGATATTTTTTAATGCGGGTTATTGAAAGAGTAGCTAATCTTTGAAGTTTTTCCAACTTCTTGAGGGCGTTGTTTACACGAGCATGTCCAGCACCTAAAGCACTTTTTCATAAACATTACACTTTTGCTTCGAACGCGGTCATTGCTTTGGTTCTTTTGTTCTAGTTTTTGTGCGAATCACCGCACAAAAGCTGAGCGCAAGAACCAACCAAAGACTAATTAAGACGTCACTGTAGAGCTCACTCGAGGGACCACTTCTAGTACTGCATTTGGTCCCTCGGTACCCAAGTTTGACGTCTTGATGAATACCTTTTCTTCCATCAGCTTTGCAATGCAGTAGCCTATGGCAACAAGCCAAAGTTTGTTATGAACATCAGTTACGATTGTTTTGGTAAATATGTTTCAAGCAAATCCCCAGAAAGAAATACTAGCGCCAAGATGAATACACCACTAGGTGTTCCAATCTGCCAAATTCACGATTCAGCCATCTTGGATTTTAGTATGGGAGAGCCAGCCGGTTTGTTGTCGTTTTGCACTGAAAATGAATTTTTCACCCCCGCCTTCTTCTCTTCCACAAACTTAGCATATTGCAACACCTAGCTGTGTATTCATCTTGACTAGCGCCAAATATACTCTCGATCTCTCGATGTGATCGATATCAAGACAAGATGAAGAGCCCTGATCGATACTGGATTGCATTGAGGAAATGGTACTCTTGCGGCCAGAGATTGGACCCTACGTAGAGTGGAAATCATTGGTTTGGCAGCGGTGGAGAACTATAAACAAGATAAACAATTTACAAAAAAAAAAATACGGACTATAATTTGCTTTCTATAGGCAGGAAGGACAATTAAACAGATAATACAATTAACGAATGTAGGCGCGCATTTATTTGACGCGCAGTGTTGTGATTCTGCTTTTGCGCGCACTGCCTGCTTCTCATCATTACGTTAAGTGAATGGAACAATGGGCGCATTAAGAATTTTTTTTATTCCGTGCGCGCTATAGCATGATGTTGAAGCCGTCGATAGTTTGAGTGAAAACAGTTATTCTGTGCAAAACCGTTGAGAAACGTAAGGTAAGAATTATTAGATTATATAAGGAAATCCTTTAAAAACATTTTAAAGCGGCTTCTCTTTTAGGGCTTATTAAAAAACTTTTGCAAGGATGATCGAAAAGTCGTCTACGAAGCCCTTGGAGTAACCGAAAAGAGCACGAAACGAGGCTGCGTTCACACGTGATCAATTTTACATCCTGTCACCCTTACGATGTTTGGTAGAGATGCAATAAACGGCTGATCATTACAACTCTTTTCACTCTACCCATAATTGGAATTACACACAGATTCTAAAGCTCGTAACTCGTAACATAAAGTATATCTGATATATTTGCGGCTCCTAATGACTCAAAACAAACGCTTCTCCCCACACATTCACGATAAGTAATGTTTTACAATGTACGTCATGCTGTTCAATTAACATTTCATAAATGGAAAATCAGGAAGGTCTCAGTGATGTTTAGAAGGTGTAGCTTATGAAATTGCCAGGAGCCGTCTTTTCGTGCCAGAGTCAGTTTCACGAGAAATCATAAAAAATACAATGACTTTTCTACTGCCGCCCAGAATCAATACGTGGTTGAAAAGGCAGCGAAATCCAAAACAAAGATTGAAGTCTTAATGACGATACATGTATTGTGTGATGCCGCAGATAGATCTATTGAGTCATTTTCAGTCGGAGAAGCAATCGTTTTATGTAAAGATTAAGTGGTCAAACTATTTGAAGTAGTATGTGTAGACTTTTGGTGAATTTATGAGCAAAATAATGTAAATGTAGGAATGGGTTTTCTGAAGATTACTAAAATTTAAAACAAATTCTTTGAACTTCGATAAAAATATTTTGTTTTACTGTAAAAACGCTTGTAATCTAGTATTTTGTAGCAATAGGTGAATTCGAGAATTCCGTGAATTAACCTCGGGAGAATCTTCGAAGCTGCCAAAAAACGATGGAAAAAAATATTATAATATGATTTTTGTTCATTAATTCATTTTTCATTGATTTCAATTTCATATTATATTAAAGTTTTGGTTCTTACACTGACAAATTGAGATATGGAACTTCATACGCCATCGAGGCTCTGCGTTGTGCCAAATTAGAATTTTCAGAACGTCAGAAAATCGCGATCGCGTTAAGTACCTGTTGCACCATGGAAAAATTGTCTAGTTGTCCAGTTGAAGCATAACCAGGATCGCTGGCTATTAGGGAACATGACAAGAAGCAACTCTTTCCCTGCCGAAATGATTTGCGATTGTTTTTGAAAATTATTTCTTAACATTTTTTCTTATGTTGTGATCTGCATAACATTTGGCTAGTCGCCGTAGTAACACATGAAGTACTAGTTACTCAGCGCTGTACTTGCATCAAGGTGATATTAAAATGCGGTTGTACAATTTTCTACTCTAGTACATCATGAGCACTAAAATTGAGTACTCTAATATGGGACATGAACGTCTTAATTAGTCTTTGAACCAACCGCACCAGATGGCGGCCGTAATGAAACTCTGAAATTTTTCTGGGTTTGTAAAGAATTGGAATGTTCAATGTTTTTACGTTAATAATCAATAGTTCCAATGGGCAAAAAAAATTGCTGGACAGTTTCCGATTCGATTGATAATAAAATCTCGCAAATCCATCGAAAGATAAAGGAGCTATTAGCGTTTGAAATCTATCATAATTTCGTGACGGTCTCGAATTTGGAAATTTTTATTTGTCACCCTGTATCCGAGTCTTCCCCTTAGACGTAGTTTACGTCAAAAATCTGAAGATATTCCGTGAATGTCCTAAGAAAACTTTGAAGGATTTCTCATGAAGATTGTAAAGAATTTCCCAAGGAGATTTTAAAGATTTATTTCAAGGAAATTCCAAAGAATTTTCCGAAAAGATTTCGATAAGTTTCCCGATGAATTTACGAGCAATATCCTAAAAACACTGAAGAATTTCATGAGGATGCACTATGCCCAGGGAGTCGAGATTGTTTCTTACCTGAAAACATCCTTGTTGGAACGAGAATCGAACTCGTCGTTTGCGGATTGGCATTCTGACGCCTTTGCTAGCATGGCTAACTGGAGTCCCATTTAATGAGGATAATACGGATAATTTCGGAAATCCCGAATAGCTTCCTGAGACAATCTGAATCAATTTCCGGGGAATTTTGGAGGGGTGTTGTTGGAAATTTTCCAATAAGTTCCTAAAAAATCCGCAGAAATTTGGAAGAATTTTCCATGTGAATTCCAGAGATTTTTCCAAGGAAATTGCAAAGAATTCCGCAAAAGGTAATTGCTGGCTTGCCCAAATCGCCCAATATTTCTTAATTATTTATTTCATATGACTTGTTTGAATGTTTAACCATATTGTCTATGGTTTCGAATTATTTCATTTGTATATTCTATCTAAGCTGAATTGTACTATTTTTATTTTACCATTTTGTTCCATTTAATTAATGTCAAGTACAAGACACTGAAGATGACCTAACAATCAAGTGGTGGAATTAAACGGAATAGTACTTACTTGCCTTATGTCAAGTTAAGATATTCTATTTTTTTGTGATTTGAAAATGTTTCCAGTCCATCCATATTGCCCAATTGTCCTACTTTTCTCACAGAAGGTATTTCGTTTGTCAGATTCTCACAGTTCTTGACCAATTCATCCCATCTACTTCATTTTCACGATATAATAGACTTTGAACTATTCAATGTTGCACAAATAAGTCAAATTAAAAGTCACTATTCATGAAAGCAATGCAAGACGGTTCATTCGCTTAACCTGTTGGGGTTTCTTTTTCCTCCCAAACCTTCTTGATCACCGTCAAGTTGAACCAAACACAACAGATATTGAAGTAGTATTCCAACTTTTAAAACTTATTGAATTCCACTGATATATATATAAAACATTATTTGCAGGATTTCTCCAGTGACACATACCGACACTATCGACACGAGCACCTGGATAGAGGCTTATGTGTAGAGCGTTGTCGCAAACTCGTGGCATCACTAGACAACGAGACCATCCAGCAACTTAATGTGGGAAAGTTTGATATCAATTTTCCGGTAAGACACTTTCTTACATCGAGTTACCCTCTTGTAACAAATCAAAACCTCTTTCAAACAGTACATTATCAAATCGGAAGTATTCGAAGACGTAAATGTTCACCAGGATCGCGCTCTCTACGGCCAGCTCATCAACATCTGCGAGAACTACATCCTTCGGAAGGTGTACAACTTGACGGCCTACACCGAAATCGAGTACTGTTCCCGTCCCACGCAACAAATCGACGTCGACATTCTGGACTTGAGCTTCCTCGTCATTACGATGATTCTCATCTGTTTAGTGATCACGTCCACCTGGTTCGACGCCCGCATGAACAAAAGCAAAAACGTCGATCACTATCTCGCGGACATCCCGTGCAAAAGTAAGCTTTCGATTATCGTTATGGTTAACATTAGCATAATCAAATGTGTCCTCAAATTCAACAGAAACCATGATCTACACATCTTTCTCGCTAAAACGGAACTGGTATCGGCTGATCAGCCGCTCAAAGGACCAGCTCAACGAAGATCTGCGCTTCTTTCAGACGTTCCGCTTCCTGACGTTCTTCCTGGTGATCATGGGTCATTGCTCCGACATGTTTGCAGTAACTCCGATCAGCAACACCTTCGAACGGGAAAGGGAATACTACAAGCCGGAAGCGCTGGCCCTCATCAACGGGTCGCAGGTCGTGCAGACGTTTTTCCAGATGAGTGGCTTTCTGCTGAGCATACACTTCTTTACGACTCGTGCGAAACTGAGGGAGGTTCGTTGGACGGTGGTGCTGGTGGTGATTGTTTATCGTTTTATTAGGTATAATTAGCACGTCGGGTGGGTTTTAGTATTTTTTAAGTGGTATTGACGATTCCACATTCGATCGTAGGCTGACTCCCGCTTATGCTTATGTGCTGTTGCTGCACGCCACCTGGCTGCCTAAAATGCAGGACGGACCGCTGTGGATGCGTGGAACACAAACCGAGAAATACTTCTGCCGCAAGAATGGCTGGACGAACTTGCTGTATATCAACAACTACGTCAATGCTGATGAACCGGTAGGAATCTCTTTCGCAAATACATTTTTCACATGACAATTAACGAACATATTGATCTGCTTTGCTCCAGTGCCTCCAGCAAGCCTGGTATCTCGCGTGTGATTATCAACTTTTCACCTTAGGCATGATTCTGGTGGTAGCGGTCACAAAGTGAGTATATCAATCGAATAGATCAACTTTCGCTTTGAATAATTTGGCAAAAACCGTCATGTCATTTTATTTTTGTTTCCAAAAAGCTCGTATCATAAAAAGCAACGGTCGTTCACATCCGAAAAAGAACACGCATATGAGTCAAACTTGAAACTTGAAAATAGGGCGAGACTTTTCCAAATCCGGTTTTTTTCTGTAAGCAACTGCACAAATCGGCGAATCGTCTGAGAATAAATTATCATATGGTAGGCGTATGTTAGTCTGGCGCGTGTTGAGCGAAATGCTTCCGCTCATCTTCATACGGGATATTTTTAGTCATAAATTAATTCAAGATTATCGGATGTCTACGCCGCTCACTAAAACTGCTTTGATCGAGGACGCAATAGAACTTTCTTCATTTGTATAGCAACTGGAACTTTCCGTGAAAACAAATTAATTCGGTTCGGTTTTAGCATAATTTGCGTTGCAAACAGTTGTGGAATATGAATAAGCAGAATCTCAAGCTAGATAGACTAGACGGCAAATTTGGGAAAATTTTATTTTTAGGGACAACAAACAAACCTGTTTTTGAAATATTTAATGCAGATAGGTCATGATGACTCTGCATTATGAATGAAAAGGTTGTAAACAAGCCCCTGTGAACTCGTGAATCATTTCACAACACAGGAAATAAAAACACAGATCAAAAGTGTTGTTTTCCTGGATGACGTGCGAAATTTTTAGAATGTTTTGACGTGCCGTGAATTTGAATGAAATAAATTGTTTACTAGAGTCTACCACCTACGATTATGTGTTACAATGCTTTTAAGAAACAATAAAAGAATAGATTCTTTTCACATCAATTGGATAAAACGGTTTGATTACAACGCGAATTAATCGTTTCAAATTCGAAGGCAATGCGTGATCAGCATTGACTAGGAAATCTGGTTCTGGTAGTAAAAATTGTCAAGTAGGTCTCCTGAGTTATTAAAATTATTATTTCCTGAATGGAGCGAAAATGGAGTTGTTTTTAATATTTATTAATGTGCCGTAGACCATTTGCTTACACATGCTGAACCAGAGCGTGAAATATTCACTTTCATGAAGCATATTCGTTCCGACTTTTGACAATCGTGTTTTGATTATTCAAAACATAGAATGACTTACTCAATTTACTTCTTTATAGATTCTTTCAATTGATTACCACTGAATAGGGTGACTGCGCGCGAAAAAAACATAATTAGCCTTAATTGTACTGAGATTTACCGCTAAAACTGCCCCTCAATTGAACGTCAGGATTAGATCTATGCGTGTATTTATTTAAATCATCAAACATGTGTTCAGTTTTACGATAATTTGATAAATTGTGAAATTTAAATAAATACTCACTGACCCATATTCATTCCGAAAATTGACTGTGCAGAGCCGAATATGAATATGTTTAGAAGTGAAGTGACAAAGAAGGCCGTTGGGCTTCAAAAAAATATTCAAATATTTAAAGCTCTGTGCTGAACACTCGATTTTAATCTTGTGACATCCAGGAATCCATAAATAGTAATAACACCATTCGCTAACTCAATCATCTCTTTATTGTCACCTAATCAGGCTTCAACACTTTACACTCTCTTCGGTAAATAATTATTAAAGTGCCAAATCCTCCCCCGAATAAATTAAGTAAAAGTTACATACAAAAGAGTGTTGATTTCATAATTGAAGAATTATCTACATTATTTACATATCGTTGTGGACGTTCAATTATTCTTGTTGCTCGCCGCTTTGGAATCATCTCATCCCTGCACGAGATTCCATTTTTGATCGGTTGCTCCTCTCCCTGCAAACCACAGCCACCCTAATCTTGTCATGTGGGTGGTTTATTCTTCCCTGGCGTTTCCTTTTTTGCTACCAGTTGACTCTTTTTTTACTAATTTTATTTGCTAATTATCTAATACATGCATTCATCTCATAGACTAGGTGTTCCGTGTTTTATTAACACTATCATCCTTATTTGCTATGTTACATTGTTAGTTATTGTTAGTACATTTCAATTGCCTCTGGCAGTTAGGATATTTCCTCTGGTTGAATTGAACCATGTAGGAATTACAATGTTTTCAACTAATTGGAGCTAATCGTTGCAATAGAAGATTGCAATGATTTTTGTCTAAAATTGGAAATTATTTTGTTGGACATTTGTTGCAATGTCTCAATATTAGAAATTCTATGAAGTTCATTGGTAGGGGAGGAGGTTCGGTTGTGGGCACCCTTTTGTGTTTGGTCCATAACTTTGGCCCTGGCTGATCTCATGTCGACATTTGCATAGCAATCGAAAGCTAAACTTTTAACCTTACTACTAGCAAAGAAATTAATATGATTTCATCGATTTAGAAAAAATATTGACAATTTAGAAAATTTGACATTTTTGGACATTTTCATTTCGTGGTTCGGTTGTGGACACCCTTGTAAACTTAGCTAAAAATAAAGAAACATGAATAAAAACCACCCAGATTTAAAAACAAGGAATAGTTTATTCATTCTAAAAGCCAGGAGACGCTAAAAAACTCAAATCAATTCACCTAGCAGTGATGATGCCTCCCTCGGTGCATTAAGGAGGATGTTGAAAAATCACATAAGAAAGGTCTAAAATAGCACTTTAGGTAAATGGGTTATAATTTTCATTGATTTACGTTTTATTGGTATGCATCACAGTCAAAAATCCTGATTAATCACCCTAGCGGCAATAGTGCCTTTCTCGTTCATTTCAAACAATAATATGTTGGCCATAAATTTTGATCCCATAGTCCGATCTGACCAATTTTCAATAGGAAACAATGGGAAAGCATTCCCGTCGAATGCAACTTGTTGCAAGCAAATCGGTCAACGCTTTGTTCCATAAAGTGTGTATAATGACTAGACATGCCCAAAGAACAAAAATATTAAATAAACTCATTATTTCGAACAATTATGTCAAACTAATTATAAAAACTGCCTTAAAACGTTATTAAAAATAAGTTAAGGGACAAGTAAAACGATATTGAATGATTTATCAATAAAATGAGGGTGCCCATAATCGAATTTCGCAGCCTTTTTGGAACGAGAAGAAAAAAAAATTCGCGCTAAAATTTTGATGGCAATCGACATTGGGCCTCGAAATAGATTAAATTTACTGTGTAAATACGCATTAGAACTCACTTTTTGAATTAAATCCTTTAATTTATGACACTTTGAAAAAGGCCAAAAAAACTTTCGTGTTGTTTTTCTTGTACGAAAAATTTATTTGTTTCTGGTTCAAAGTAGAGATGCCCATCCGGTTTGATATTGAGCACAAAACATCATGCTATTATAGCAAACAAATAACGGTTGTCAGAATGACAGCATCTCTTATCTGTTAAAAGATACATAGGGGTGCCCATAACCGAACGGTGCCCACAACCGAACCTCCTCCCCTACTATACACGGAGGCAACTTCAGAATCATTTTCAAAACTTTATTTTGAATCCTCTGGAATGCCTTTTTTCTGGTATTGCAGCAACTAGTCCATATTGGCACAGCATACAAAATGGCTGGTCTAAAAATTTGTTTGTAAATCAAAAGTTTGTTCTTAAGACAATGTTTTGATTTTCTGTTTATAAGTGGATTAGATCTGTTCAAATTTCAAAAAGTTTCTTAAAATCGACCGGTCAACTGGTATTCACAATTCTTATGCTAAGATAGACTTCTGGTGAAAATTTCAGCTCAATTGGTTGAAATTTAGGTGTGCTTCAAATTGATTTAGTGTTTTGGCATGATTTTGCCCCCAAAAAAATCGTAACTCTGAGTGGGATGAACGAAATTCATTGCAATAACAACTAAATGAAAGCCATACCTATCCTCAAACACTTTGTAGAACATTGTGTTATAATCGGAACAGATCTTCTACGTGTTTCAACAGATTTCGTCCTTCGAGATACTCTAAAATCATCATTTTTCATTGATAAAAGGCCTAAGAAATGTACATCCAAATATTATTTTGGATTGAATTTGTCGGGAGGTTGCAGCTACACATTCATTTTAGTATAGCACGGTATTAGATCTTAAGCGGGTATTGAGTAAAAATTGTAAAAAATTAAGGAGTGGATTCACATTTTAATTTGCCTAATTGATTGCCTTATTACAAAGACTTGCACGCTGGCAAGCATTTCCATCGAACAAGTTACCATTGCTTTTCAATGATCGTCATCTAATAGTTTGTAACCGTTGGTTACAAGTTCAACTTGTAGCTCCTCCACAAGTATATTTTAAAACCATATTTGCTCCCTAAACATTCCCATATATCCATAATAATACGCCCTTTACAGAAAAACACAACCACTAACACCATAATGGAACAGCAGCTGCACTCATATGGCTTGGGGAGTGTAAAAGCGCTGTCCAACTCTCACACCTCGCACTGTTTGGGTGACAGATTCGCTGTATAACAGTTTGAACGGACAGGGCAAAATATCACCCAGCCCTTTATTGTTCGCCAACAGATGGAGTACTTAAAAATAGGGTGTGTGGTCAAATTGTAGACACAAAAAAAATAAAAGAATGCAATTTATGATGCAACAACTGCATTTCACAGGTGGGCATTTTTATTATAAAAGCGCGGTAAGGTGATTCAATCACTCTTATCGATCGTGATCTCTGAACAGAGTAGAAGTGCGCGCGTGTGTAGTGTTAGTATTGTGAAGGTAAAATTGTGAAGCCTTTTGTGTGGTGAAATTGTTAAAATCTTGGTTTGTTCTCTTTTTGTGTTAGGTCTTAAAGCTATTGTTAGTAAAATGGAAAGAATAGAAAAGTTTTAGTAAACATGCATAATACAAAAATTAGTACGGTTAGTTATTTGCTAAAAGTTAAATATTTCTAAAACTAATGTGTTAATTCCTATAGCTAAAACGCAAAAGTTACTGTCCTTAAACTAAGACAAACAACAAATAATTTGAAGACAAACAAACAAGAAAAAGGTAATTATTTGTACTGAAAGTGGCAAATTGTAAGAGGCTTTAGTTAGTGACGTCACGGGGTATTAATTCGTGTGTTTAGGTCCGGAAAGTGGACCTTTTTCTTCCGACCTTTCTTCTATTTTCGACAGAAGTGTCCGGAGGCCGATTTCCCGGATACCATCGCGTACCTCGCCGATCGAAAGCCGTCAGTGACAACTCCGCCATCTTTGTCACCAGTGACTGGCAAAACACAGCTACCAACCGTCATCCCGGTAGCTCAATTCCGCCATCGTAGTCCTCGTCGACTGGCAACAGCAGCATTACCATCCCCATCCCGGTGGTCTGATTCCGCCATCTCCGTCACCATTGACTGGCCAAAACCCGCCACGAACATCGTTATCCGGTGGTACATTTCCGCCATCTGCGTCAACATTGACTGGCCACACCACCACTACCATCGTTACCGGTAGTATGATTCCGCCATCTTCGTCATAATTGACTGGCCAGAACGGTAGCTTTCGCCCGGAGGCGACCAAACACTACCCAAGCATGGACACCACGAAACCACAACAAATGATCCGGATCACGCAAGTACCCCATATAAGTGACGTCAATAATAAATTGTAAAAATGTAAAAAGCCTCAGTGGTAGCCCATTCATTTAGAGCGCAGCCCTGGGTAATAATAATTCCACCGCTTCTTCGTTTTTCCGCTTTGTTTCGGACTCGAAAAGGAGTCATCAGGCCTCGCTGTCCGGAGATCCGTCGAATCGGTATTAGTTGAAGTCCTTGTGAAGGTAGTTGATTGTTTCACCCCCCCCCCCCTTATTTCTATGTGCAATATCAGTGTGAATAACGTCTAGTTCCTGTTATCCCAAGTGTCCTTAAATTAGTATGAGGAAGTGAGAGATTAAGCTATCCTGATTATACGACCCTGTAGATTTCCCAATCCCCTTAATCCCTGAGCAACCGAGTTACAAGTTTTGGTTGGGACCTGAGATGTTGAGACAAAGCAATCATTGGTGACTTGGTAGATTGTCATTCAATTTTAACATCATGCTGCAACGGCAAGCGGATCTGGTGCAGTTGGTAGGGCGTTCGGCTGATAATCAAAGTGTCATGAATCGAATCGCACAGAAATTGAACAAAAATTTTGTTTGACATTAACCACGTTATAATTGATGAGATGAGTTTGTTACTTCTTGATATGGAATTGCAAAATGCTAACATCTTTCAAATTTAAACGTACATGTCCATGATATAATTAGAGGCGAAAGTACAGATGGTTGATAGTACGGCAGCCTTGAAGATTTCCATATAGAACTAGATTTGTACTTCCGCTTTTAATTCTATCGTGAACATGTACGCTTAAGTTGAAAAGATAATAGTAGCTGCATTTCCATATCAAGAAGATTCTTTAAAAAATGGCAAACAAAATTTATATTCAATTTCTGTGCGATTCGATTCATGACACTTTGATTATCAGCCGAACGCCCTACCAACTGCACCAGATCCGCTTGCCGTTGCAGCATGATGTTAAAATTGAATGACAATCTACCAAGTCACCAATGATTGCTTTGTCTCAACATCTCAGGTCCCAACCAAAACTATTAGATGACGATCATTAAAAAGCAATGGTAACTTGTTCGATGGAAATGCTTGCCAGCATGCAAGTCTTTGTAATAAGGCAATCAATTAAGAAAATTTAAATGTGAATCCACTCCTCAATTTTTTACAATTTTTATTTAATACCCGCTTAAGATTTAATACCGTGCTATACTAAAATGAATGTGTAGCTGCAACTTCCCGACAAATTCAATCCAAAAAATATTTGGATGTAGATTTCATAGGCCTTTTATCAATGAAAACTGTTGATTTTTGAGTATCTCGAAGGACGAAATCTGTTGAAACACGTAGAAGATCTGTTCCGATTATAACACAATGTTCTACAAAGTGTTCGAGGATAGCTATGGCTTTCGTTTAGTTGTTGTTGCAATGAATTTCGTTCATCCCACTCAGAGTTACGATTTTTTTAGGGGCAAAATCATGCCAAAAACACTAAATCAATTTGAAGCACACCTAAATTTCAACAAATTGAGCTGAAATTTTCACCAGAAGTCTATCTTAGCATAAGAATTGTGAATACCAGTTGACCGGTCGATTTTAAGAAACTTTTTGAAATTTGAACAGATCTACTGGATATAGACACTTAATATATTTGTTACATTAAGCTTGAAGGCCTTCAATGTGATTTTTGAAAGTTTGTTTTTGGTCCAGCAGAAGTCCTAAATATTTGGCTTCGCTAGACCATTTAATTGGAACCCCATTCATAGTGACAATATGTCTGCTAGAAGGTTTCAAATAAGAAGCTCTCGGCTTATGAAGGAAAATTATATGCTGAGTTTTGGAAGCATTCTGAGAAATTTTCCATTCTCGCAAGTAAGTGGAGAAAATATCCAAACTTTTTTGCAATCTACTACAAATGACACGAAGGCTTCGCCCTTTGGCGGAAAGGCCCGTGTCATCTGCAAACAAAGATTTTTGACATCATGGTGGTAAATCAGGTTAGTCAGAAGTAAAAATATTATACAATATGGGCCCCAGTATGCTGCCTTGGAGAACACCAGCTCTTACAGGTAATCTATCAGAATTAGAATTCTGATAGTTTACCTGCAGTGAGCGATCTGATAAATAATTTTGGATCAGTTTAATAATGTTCAGAGGAAAATTAATAAATTCATCAATTTTACTATCAAACCTTTATGCTAAACACTGTCAAATGCTTTCTCTATATCAAGAAGAGCAGTCAAATATCCTTCAGATTTGTGAGCCGAATTAAATTCGTAACTCTTAATAACTGATGAGTGGTTGAATGCCCCTGGCGAAAACCAAATTGCTCATCAGCAAATATAGAATGGTCATTAATATGAACCATCATTTTATTTAAAATAATCTTTTCAAACAGTTTGCTTATTGAAGAAAGCAAACTGATTGGGCGATAACTAGAAGCCTCAGCTGGATTTTTGTCCGGCTTCAAAATTGGAACAACTTTGGCGTTTTTCCATTTATATGGAAAGTATGCCAATTGAAAACATTTGTTAAATAAATTAACCAAAAAGGATAAAGAACTCTCAGGAAGTTTTTTGATAAGTATGTAGAAAATACCATTATCGTCCGGGGCTTTAATATTTTTAAATTTTCTAGTAATAGATCTCACTTCATCCAAATTAGTTCCCAACGAAGGGTCAAAAACATTATCTTGATTGAGAATGTCTTCGAAGCTCCGTGTAACCTGATCCTTAATTGGACTAGTGAGACCTAGACTAAAATTATGGGAACTCTCGAACTGCTGAGCAAGTTTTTGAGCCTTTTCGCCATTTGTTAATAAAATTTTATTTTCCTCTTTAAGCGCTGGAATTGGCTTTTGAGGTTTCTTAAGAATTTTCGTTAATTTCCAAAAGGGTTTCGAACTGGGATCCAACTTCGAGACATTATTCTCAAAGTTGGTATTTCTCAGAATAGCGAAACGTTTTTTAATTTCATTTTGCAAATCTCGCCAAATAACTTTCAACGCGGGATCGCGAGTTCTTTGGTATTGCCTTCGCCTCACATTTTTAAGACGGATCAGTAGCTGAAGATCATCGTCAATAATAATGGAGTTGAATTTAATTTCACATTTAGGAATTGCAATGCCTCTGGCTTCGACAATTAAATTTGTCAAAGATACGAGCGCATTGTCAATATCACTTTTGGTATCGAGAGGAATATCAACATCAAAATTCCTATCGATATACGTTTTATATAAATCCCAATCAGCTCTATGATAATTAAAAGTAGAGCTGATTGGATTATAAATGGCTTCTTGTGAGATTTCAAATGTCACAGGAAGGTGATCAGAGTCAAAGTCAGCATGAGTTACCAATTGGCCACACAGCTGACTTGAATCCGTTAAAACCAAATCAATTGTCGAAGGATTTCGAGTGGATGAAAAACAAATTGGGCCATTGGGATATTGAATAGTATAATATCCCGCAGAACAATCTTCAAATAAAATTTTGCCGTTGGAACTGTTTTGAGTATTATTCCATGAACGGTGTTTGGCATTGAAGTCACCAATTACGAAGAATTTTGATTTGTTGCGAGTCAGAATTTGAAGATCAGCTTTCAACAAATTCTGTTGCTGCCCATTGCATTGAAAAGGCAAGTAGGCTGCAATAAAAGAGAATTGTCCAAAATTTATTTCAACAGAAACTCCCAAGGTTTCGAAAACTTTGGTTTCAAACGAAGAATATAATTTATGTTTGATACGTCTATTAATGACAATGGCGACCCCACCACAGGCGCTGTCAAGACGATCATTTCGGTAAATAAAATAATTTGGATCTCTTTTGATGAAAAGACCAGGTTTTAAATATGTTTCAGTTATAATGGCAATGTGCACATTATGAACTGATAGGAAGTTGAATAATTCATCTTCCTTACCCTTTAAAGAGCGGGCATTCCAATTTAAAATTTTCAAAGAATTATTTGGATCCATTAAAACGAAGTCCAATAACAATTCTTTGAGTAAATTTGATACCAACCTGAACTGCTTCAGTTTTGGTATTTGCTTTGAACATTGCATCAATCATGTGATGCAATTGTTCATTAAGAAAATCAAAGTCGGAAGCAGACATGCTACCTGAGTCGTCAAAACGAACGTTATTCCCCGTTGAAGAATGGGTATGAAAGTCATTCATCGTCGGTAAATCTTCGGAAATAAAATTTTGCCTGCCTGCAGCGATGCTAACATAGGATGGCGTGTTTGAAAAATTAGAATTAGAATTCGACAAACTGCTCGTTACCCGTTGAGAGGTAGGAGCAAAATTTGTTCGTTGATTGTGGTGGGTATGAATTACTCGACCGGTAAATGATTGCGGATTTTGAGCGTTTGAAATATGTTTACCCGGCGAATCTGGGATCCTATTGGAATTTCCCGTCATCAATTTTGCACGGGAAGTCAAAACTTTTTTGCGTGAAGGGCATTCCCAGAAATTGGATTTATGATTGCCCCCACAATTAGCACATTTAAATTTATTGGAATCTTCTCTCACAGGACAGGCGTCTTTGGCGTGAAAGGTTCCACCACAAATCATGCATTTAGCATCCATGTGACAATGTTTAGTTCCGTGACCCCGCTTTTGGCACTTGCGGCACTGAGTGGGATTTTGGAAACTTCCCCCAGGCCTGCGGAAATGTTCCCATGTAACACGGACATGGGACATAATACAGGCCTTTTCCAAACTTTTCATATTATTTAATTCACTTTTGTTAAAGTAGATTAAATAAAATTCTTGAGAAATACCCATCTGGGAAGAACCAGTGCGAGATTTCTTGGCAATACAAAAAAGTTTGCGGAATATACTTGTACACTAAGAATTGTAGTTTTCAAGATATTATGAAATCAATTTTTTGCCAAAAAAAATCGTTTTGGTATTACCGCGATACTTTTTTACCCTATGAATCAATATGGCCGAAACTTAGGTATGGTAATATTCAAGTTATATCTGAGCTCTGGTAAAATTTTCAGTAAAATTGGTTAACACGCAATCGAGATCTAGATCTTCAAATTTGACCATTTTGTATGAAAAACGGCAAGTGGGCTTTTTATTATGCAGGTTACTGTACATCCGAGGAAGTCAACTGGGACCAATCATATTTCTGTTTTACTTTAATTATGCACATTTAATGTTTAATAATATGATCCACTATTGTCCTTCATGGACATATTTTGAGATCCGCACCATCGACGACTGCTATCTCCTACAGCAGCAGCTTCTAGTTTTCGAAGACTGGTGCTCAACCGGTTCAACCGGATAGATGTAAATCCGAAGAAATACTCTATCATTTCATTTTCACGAAAAAGGATCCTATACGCTTTATCTTCCATTTGCAGGAAGAAGTGTTTCAACGTTTATGTGAAGAATTTGAGAGCAATTTTGGACCCAGAAACTAAGCAGCATATTACGTACATATTATCCGAGCCTCTTGAAAGGAGGTTTCCGAGCCTCTTGAAAGGAGGCTTCCGAGCCTCTTGAAAGGAGGCTTCCGAGCCTCTTGAAAGGAGGCTTCCGAGCCTCTTGAAAGGAGGCTCCCGAGCCTCTTGAAAGGAGGCTTCCGAGCCTCTTGAAAGGAGGCTTCTGAGCCTCTTGAAAGGAGGCTTCTGAGCCTCTTGAAAGGAGGCTTCTGAGCTTCTTGAAAGGAGGCTTCTGAGCCTCTTGAAAGGAGGCTTCTGAGCCTCTTGAAAGGAGGCTTCTGAGCCTCTTGAAAGGAGGCTTCAGAGCCTCTTGAAAGGAGGCTTCTGAGCCTCTTGAAAGGAGGCTTCTGAGCCTCTTGGAAGGAGGCTTCTGAGCCTCTTGAAATGAGGCTTCTGAGCCTCTTGAAAGGAGGCCTGAGCCTCTTGCATGGATGCTTCCGAGCCTCTTGAAAGGAGGCTTCTGAGCGTCTTGAAAGGAGGCTTCCTGAGCCTCTTGAAAGGAGGCTTCTGAGCCTCTTGAAAGGAGGCTTCTGAGCCTCTTGAAAGGAGGCTTCTGAGCCTCTTGAAAGGAGGCTTCTGAGCCTCTTGAAAGGAGGCCTTGAGCCTCTTGAAAGGAGGCTTCTGAGCCTCTTGAAAGGAGGCCTGAGCCTCTTGAAAGGAGGCTTCTGAGCCTCTTGAAAGGAGGCTTCTGAGCCTCTTGAAAGGAGGCTTCTGAGCCTCTTGAAAGGAGGCTCTGAGCCTCTTGAAAGGAGGCTTCTGAGCCTCTTGAAAGGAGGCTTCTGAGCCTCTTGAAAGGATGCTTTCTGAGCCTCTTGAAAGGAGGCTTCCGAGCCTCTTGAAAGGAGGCTTCCGAGCCTCTTGAAAGGAGGCTTCCCAGCCTCTTGAAAGGAGGCTTCCGAGCCTCTTGAAAGGAGGCTTCCGAGCCTCTTGAAAGGAGGCTTCCGAGCCTCTTGAAAGGAGGCTTCCAAGCCTCTTGAAAGGAGGCTTCCGAGCCTCTTGAAAGGAGGCTTCCGAGCCTCTTGAAAGGAGGCTCCCGAGCCTCTTGAAAGGAGGCTCCCGAGCCTCTTGAAAGGAGGCTCCCGAGCCTCTTGAAAGGAGGCTCCCGAGCCTCTTGAAAGGAGGCTCCCGAGCCTCTTGAAAGGAGGCTCCCGAGCCTCTGCAGATGAGGACAAAGAGTCATCGTTATTCTCTTTTGTTGCTTGTTTTTTGCATTTTTCAGCGACAATTACATTCCTTGTACGTTTCACGTCTAGAGATTAAGAGTAGATTTAAAAAAATGTTAGCATCATAATCTGTTGTCATTGGGGTTAGGATTTTACCTGTTGCTCAATTAAAGAAATAAAGAAATAAATGTACGTTACATTGTGCCGGTCACAAGTTAGTGATTTGCAAATTTGACTGCCCCTGGAATGAATTTTGGATGTCTATAGAAGAAGAATTATTCCAAATTTTTTGAAAGTCTTCATTAACTTTCAAAAAATTTGGAATAATTCTTCTTCTATAGACATCCAAAATTCATTCCAGGGGCAGTCAAATTTGGACTAGTTAAAAATCGGGTTATCACTGTACCTTGTACACATTTCAAGCTCTATCTGGAATAAGGGCGAATGTCGCAAGAGAGAATTCTCTTCGCCGACTTCCCCTCTTTTAAATTAAAGTGACAAGCAGATGATTTCGTTGCGGTTTTCCCCCTCAGAATGAAAGAAAACAATCAAAACTTGCATTCTGAGGTGATAAACCGCGAAGAAATCCACTGCTTGTCACTTTTATTTAAAAGAGGGGAAGTCGACGAAGAGAATCCTCTCTTGCGACATTCGCCCTTTTACCAGATAGAGCCTGATTTATGGAATGATGCTAAATAAATTACAATGGAAAATATTGAAAAAAACATTATTCAAGTTAAATTGTGTGAAAATAATCACTCAGAAGCCTAAATGCGTTCATTTCTGAAGGATTAGAAGCCAACAATAGTGAAGAATTTAAAAAACATATTGCCCGAAATCTGAACAAAATTCACAGTAGGGGAGACTGGGTAGACTTGATCCCCTTTTCTGATTTCCGATGTATCACAGCCAAAAATAAATAAACAAACGCGATTTCCACACAAACTCTCTAAAAAACATAGTATTTAACTTTACTGATGTATGACAGTCCTTAAATTATTGTTGTTATTGATACACAATCAATTTTTTAGAGTGCTGTCAAAAATCTACTTTTAGGCTTTGGTCCGATTCGTGAATCAAAATCGAATTTAAAAGTGACAGTTCAAAAATTTCCAAATAACCTTGCTCGCAGAGCAAGATTACTTTTGACAGATATCGATTCATTTTTGATAGATGTTTTGTTGGTCTTGCTGGGTAGCACCAGCCATTCTTATGAGCGGGGAATTTAATAATTTCCGAACTGTCACTTTTAAGTTTAATTCTATTTTAATTCACGAATCGGACCGAAGCCTTAAAATATTCGGGGGAAATTGAATCCTTTCCAAGAACTTGCTTTGATAAAATTAGAAAGGTGCCCTCAGATTTTTTTAATAATTTTCCTTCAAAATACGCGCAATTTTCGAATTGCTGTGAACGATGATATGTGAACGATTTTTGTTATTTAATTCGTCAGCACATGCAATTTTAAAATTTGGGGAGACTTGATCCCCTTTCTATTATATCTACGCAATAAATATTTTTTCCAGCCAACACTTCATCAAATCTGTCAAATCTACAAAAAATTAGAAGCCTGAGAACACATTTATATTTTTTTGAATTTTTTCGCCAAATTTTTGTATGGTTGACTAATGGGGGATCAAATGTCCCCATATTGAGGCAATAACTTCAAATCCAAATATCCTAAAACTTTGATGGAATGTTGACATTTTCATCAGTACAAATCATTAAGCACATTAATGGCTTTGTGCTGTGAAAAAACGAAAGCATTAGATCATTCTTATAAAAAGTTATTCAAATTTTACGTGGCTAATAAAAAAATCTTTAGGAAGGTCAAAACATACAAACCGCCCTGCAGAATAAATAAGGCTGTCAATCCAAAAAATAACTCACCACATAAAGGTCATTTATCTAGAGGATCTATACTAAAAAATACGCTAGAACAAAATTACTTTAGTTACCAATAAAACAGGGGGTGATCAAGTCTCCCCGGGGATCAAGTCTACCCACCTTCCCCTACGTATAATTCTTTCACATACCATTAGGTTCTAACTCTACAGATTTTTGTTTTGATTTTATTTTTCTCGACATTTTGATATTTGACAAAAAGTATGCTGCTCCTTAAAACCCATACCAGAAAAACCATTGGAATGATTAAATCAATTATAATTTCAAATAGATTAAATCAAAAATAATCCTCGCAATGAGTAAATAGACGGAACTGAATATGCTTTTTATTTTTATTTTTTTTAGCTTTCTTATTTTTATTCGATATGATTCTCTATAGCACTGAATAAATTCGACACGCATTTATACACTAAGGATATGGGTAATGCTACAATAGATCTAATATCTGGTCGCAGTGGCACACCCGAAAAAAAATTGCCCTCCTTTCTGAATATTTTGTTTTAAGCATTCTTCAGTTTATGCCATAAAGTCGACGAGGCAAGTCAAGTAGAAGACCCTGAAGACATGTTGAAGGAATGAAATGGAATAGTACTATCTCTTCTTATGACAAGTGAAGACATAACACTAAAAAAAGCTCTGAATATTTTAATACAGTCCTTTCTTATAAAAAACAACTTCAATTTTACTTTCAGGTACCCCAAATTACGAACAGCCATTATATCGGTAGCAATGTTTTTTGCCTATCTGATTCCAGGACTAATTGTGTACTTTGGAGCTTTTGATGGTGCCTTTATCAATCGGTTACAGTAAGTAGCAAATAACATTCTTTTCTGCTAAATCAATGTCGATTGACTATATGCCTCCAATTCAATCAGGGACGAACGATTCATCTATTGGTTCGATCGGATGTACCAACTCATATACATTCCATTCCACACAAACATGGGTTGTTACTTGGGCGGGATCATCCTCGGCATGATCTACTACAAGCAACGCAAAAATCATCACGTAGGAAACCGAGCTTGGGTAATTTCTAGAGATAGTTCTTTCGTCTATAGTATGATCTTAACTAAAAGTATGCTCATTTCAGTACCTAAGAGTGCTCTGGTACTTTGTAGTCCCCGTGGGCTTCCTCAGCCTGATGAGCAACTCCATCTTTTATGAGTACAACTTCGAAAAGCCCGCCATCTGGATGGCCATATTCTACCCGGTGGTGAAGCACATGTGGATCTTCCTGGGAGCGCTAATGATCTACGGCATCATTTACGAGTACAGTCGGCAAATCAAGGGATTCCTCAACTTTTCCGTTTTTGTACCACTTGGACGGTTGACGTACTGTGCGTACGTTTGCCACGTGTTCATGCTGAAGAACACCTTCTTCGGAATGCGGGAGATGGGATACTTCAGCAAGATGTCGCTGGTAGGTCGTCTAATATGTTTGTACTATCGATGCAAAGACTGATTTTTTTATTTCCATTTTTCTCATTCACAGATCTCCAAAGTTCTAACAGTACTTGTGTCTTCATACCTGATGGGACTGATGTTGGCACTACTGTTGGAGTTCCCCGCCACTGCTATTCAGAAGCATTTATTCTCCAAAAAGCTTGGTAAGCTACTTATCTCATCTATCAAATTACATAATCTAATAAATTCGATGAAATTGCAGAAGAAGCCACCACAGAACCAAAGCCATCAGCCGAAAATAATAATGTGATTATGTCGAATGGATCCGTAACGGTTTGAACGGTTCCAGTGTAAGCTCAACCATCTGCAGATGAAACGAAAGGAATTTAACTTCATAGACTGTATTTACATTCTAAGCTAAAGGTTATTACATAAGTTAATAAAACTATTTGTGATTTGAAACTATTTGTCATACATCGTCTATCTTGTGGGGTAGAGTAGGGTAATTCACATATTTTGGACAAGTCTGAGCTTTTTTGGTCATTTTGGATCATTAATTTAACGAAAGTATGATCTCTGCGTAATTTTATTTAAACTCTAGAAGTTCCTGATGAGAATTCACCAACGAACTAATAATTAGCTTTGAAATAATCTGAAATGTGACGAATATCGAAATCTTAACTGCGAAGCATCAGCACCCATCGTTAAAGACGATTTACTGTGTGTAATTGCTCAAATGATGGGCCCTCCTTAGCCTAGCGGTAAGATGCGTGGCTATAAAGCAAGACCATGCTGAGGGTAGCTGGGTTCGATGCCCGGTGCCGTTCTAGGCAATTTTTGTTTTGGAAATTGTCTCGATTTCTCATAATAAAGTATAAAAGTATCATCGTGTTAGCCTCATGATATACTAATGAACGAATGCAAAAATGGTAACTTGGCTTAGAAACCTCGCGGTTAATTACTGTGGAAGTGCTGAATGAACACTAAGCAGCGAGGCGGCAATGTCCCAGTGCACAGTGGGAAAAAAGGGACTCAAAATGGCACCTATTTAAAGGCCGCTACAGTAGAGTCCTGCAATATACCTTATAAAATGTAAAAAAATGCGTAGAATCTCGTAGTGGAATTTTGGTTTTGCGCAGACATCAGGAAGTGCCCGTTTTGCCCGATTTTCCCCATTTTTCCGATAGAAAAATCAAATAATCAACTAGTTATCTCACTATATGTCTCAGAAATGAACAAAATTGCACAAGGATGCTGTGAAGATGCATGGGAAGTCAAACAGATGTGGTTTAAATTTCGATTGTTGTCCATTTTGCCCGATTTGCCCTATGTTAATGCAGAAACTAAATATTTTCAGTATTTTTATATCAATGTGAATTGAAATAAATATAACTTGAACATAAACATTACCATACTGTTGAAATATTAGTAAATTGGATAAAAAGCCGTCAAGTAAATAACAGTGGACCATTTTGCCCCGATTACCCCATGTGTTGGAGGAAAAAACTCTATGTGAAACAGATATACGATCTCTTCAATTTTAAAAAATTTTCATCAGAATCGTTTCTTCCTGCAAGTAGTTACACTCGCATTGTTTATTATTTCAATTAGGGTGACTAAATTTAAAATAGGGTGGTCGAAAAAATCGACGATTTTAAAAAATCTCCTTCCTTAAAAAAATCACAACTTTGAACTACTTAACCAATTGATTATGAAGTGAAAGCTGAAGAATGGTAATTTCAATGAAGTACGGAACCTCAAAATCTATATCAATTATTAGGGAAAATATCACAAAACAATTTGTTTTCGTTGATTTCTACTGCAATGATCTGCAGCGACTCCTTGTGTATTATTAGTTTTAATTTCAAAAATGATACAACCATATCTCGACATTGGCCATTCTAATAGAAAAATAGTCAAATGTTTTTCGAAAATAATAGATTTTACCAAAAATTTCTAATCGGATAGTGGGTTCCCAAGTAACAATTTCAAGGCTTCGTGGATTTATTGATGTTTTTAACGGTTTTATCACAGCCTTGTTTAATGCCATAGGATAAGCTTTTTTGGTGCGCTTATAGCTGTCTTCAAAACCATAATAATCCGCTTAATAAAACCACAAATGTCAAATGCCTCATAACCTTATTAGTGGTCTTATTGTTATCCTAAATAGTCTCATAAAACTACGTTGGGAGACTGTCACAATGCCAAATATTTTGGTCATAATCTTGTCTTACGCATAACGTCAATAAAGCTTCAGGGTTTTCAATAGATTCATAACGGTATTGCACAAGAACATAATGTTTGTTTTTAAAGCCATGAACTATAGCAGAACAAATGGCTAAAACACATTTTCTTTGTCATAATGTTTCTTCTAAATGTATCCAAAATAATGGAAACAGAAACGTAATCATTTTTAATTCGAATGCACAATTAAGAATGTCTATGTTTCTGTATCCTGTTTCCATTATTTTGGATAAATGTATAATATTAAATGCAGATAAATGCAGAAACATTATAACAAACAAAAAGTTTGTTGTGTGAAAACAATAAAATCTATTCCTTCAGAATGGACCATAGCATAACTTTTCTAATATATATATAATGAAAGATGTAACTGTACTTCCGGAAAAACAAAATGGTATGTACGATGAAAACTATCTAAGTAAAGTGTCGTAAATTAAAGAAATTATTAGTGCAAATGGTGTGACGACCATGATTATAAATGTGCTACTGCTGCTGAAATAATAACATTAATTAAAATAATGTTGAAGGTTGTCTGTTCCTTTATTATCATAAAGTAGTTCTCAATGCTATTATTATTTTATACCTATTAGTCAGTTAATTAATGGACTAAATAATATAAAACCATGAGAATGCCAAAGTTTGTAAATGTGGTGAAATAAGTTCAAAACATGAATACATGCTATATTTCTTCTTTTACTGGAATTTCATTCCACAACTGTGATATGGTCGCCTCGTCGAGATATAGCCATTACGCACTTTCACAGTTACTAATTGCAAGATTAAAATTTAAAAAAAACTAGGAAATCAAACTCAAACATTTCGTAGTCTTGATCTCCGTTTTTCGATTTATTTCAAATGATTTTTTATTTTGACAGATATGCAGCAACTAATTTTGGCCGCCAGTTGAAACGAAAAGTACCCATAGTGAAGAAGCAGCCATGATGATTAAATAAAATAATTTTCAAACTGGCAAGAATTCTTTTATGGAAATCACTATCATATTTGAGTAGTGATGATTTCCAAAATATTTTTCAAATATTGGAGCTCTGGAAATATTTCGAGTCGAATCGGAATATTGGATATTGCTAACGATCGGACTGAATATGATTGTCGTAAGCCACAATATATCGTCGGCGCGCTCGAACAAATTGATTTTCTTACCAGGTTCTACCAGAAATTCGAACTCGCACAAAATTTGATGCACGCGAACGAATTTCGAGGCATACAGTTTTCCTATGATTTCCAATTATGCCCATGAATGTTTGATATTATTTCCTCCATTGTTCCATTTCGATGCTTTCCCTTTTTTTACGAAACAATAATAAACAGATCCTAGAAAAAGAAATTCCTTTTTTCGACAGCGGATTTATGGCAGTTTTATTATCAGCTTGGAATTTGCTTTGAAGATGTTCTCAAGAGTGGTCCACTTGGTCATAAATTACTCTTGTAGCGGTCCTCAAGAGGTTTTCATGTAGTTTTTAGTTTTGTTGCTAGCTATGAAAATTTGCTCTCCAAGACTTCTAATAGAGTATGATAAAACTCAAAATGATACTTGGGATTTGAATTGAATTGCCGTGGTTTTATTTAATATAAATTATTTTTGAAATAAATTCATGTGTACTGCGTTTAGGTTAAATAATTAAAACACTATTAATGTAAAATCCCTCTTTTCCATCATTCAAATAGAGAAGACAACCAAATATATAAAGAATGTAAAGAATGTAGATCATATTTGTAAGCATTTTAGAATTCGTGTTCATTTATAGATCAAATTCTGTCCGGCATAATATGTATGGCAGGTTAAAAAATATAAATAGCTCTCGATGATGTCAAGCATGAAACATTTTTTAGTAAAACAGTTTTAGAATAAAATGGATTCCAATTATTCACCATTTTACCACATTATCACTTTATAAGCTTGAGCTTGAGCTTGAGCTTGATTGACTGCTCGTAGTTGCTACTCCATTATGACCAGATCAGCTGTTCTTGCACAGGGAACCAACAGATGTTTGCTTGGGACTAGCACACATCTTCAATGTACAAGTACTGGTGATCTCATTTGTTAGGTCATACTGGCGCCTGCCACGTCAGAATGCAAGTCAATGTAGGGAAGGGGGAGGAAATGATGATGCAATCACTCGCCCACTGCAAGCCGAATATACCTCTGCACTTGCCACGAGTTCATGCGGAATTTTTGGAATTTCTGGGTTAGGTTGGAGAGGCAGAGGTCCGTCTTGGTTAACGAGCTGCCAATGTGATAGATAGGAGAAGGTAAGTGATGGATTTTCTAATTGGATGCAGGAAACGAGCTCTCTAGTTCATTTCCAATTCTAGCAGATTACTGATAGAATACTCAAGTTGAAGGTATAGGAATAGTAATGGAAACGGTATGGAAGTCCATTTCCAGTTCTAGCGATTGCTAGAACATGAGAAATAAAGAGAAAGATACAAAGTAGGAGAATGGAACGGACCTGGGATTGAACCCACGACCTCCTGCGTATGAGGCAGAAGCAGTAGCCATATGACTACCAAGCCCGCTTTACCACATTATCACTTTATAAGAAACTAAACTTGTACAAGTACAAGACTATCGTCAAAAAGACAATATTGTAAAATACTTTACTTTAATTTACTGAATGATCTAATTTACCTTCTTTTATGAAACATAATGGAATATGCAATAAAAACATTGACATTTTTGAGAACTTTAATGTACACTTTCCTTCGATTATAGTTTTTGTTAATACCTATGAATAACATAAAAATAATGTTCAATAACAAATTGAATTGAGTATGGTTTATTGGTTTCAGTACATTTTGATCACAATTGTCTTATAATCTGGCACGACTTTCAAAGAAACAAAAAAAAACAATAAAATGCAAACAAAACACGTTCTATTATTGGTTGATATGTATTTCACATTTCTAGAAATTCAGTTAGTGAGATTCTATTTTGTTATTATATCGACAAAATGAGTAATTTGCAAGTAATTTTCTCGTGCAAAATCAGAAATGTTTTGATCTATTTCTGATACTAAATTATACAAAACAATATGAAATTTCGCCATTCAAACATTCAATATTATTTGCTTAATTTGTTATCCTTTTGAAAATTAGTATCACCTTGACATTCATTAGTTTTAAAATGCTTTATTTATCTATAAATTATATTTATAAATTTTTCTTAATGTATTTCACTACAAACTTACAAATTTAAAAAAATACGATAAACAATTTTTTATTGAAATATCCGCAACTTATGAAAAATAAATCAGATAAAAGTTGCACCAACCAACCTAATTATTGAATTTTGATTTACTTGGGTTTCGCTTTGCATAAGTCAGTAATTTGAGAAAAACTCATTTTTTAAACAGAACCACAACGTAAAAAATCAGCTTGTGTTATTTAATAAAAAAACATTATGGCCCTGAAAAATGAAGAGTGTATGGCCCTGAAAAATGTCAATGATTAATTGCTGAGTATTATGTTTACGTTTATTTTTGCATTACTGTAATTATTTATTTTAATTTTATTTATTCGATTATTTATTGTTTCTCTTTGGCGGTATTTAGCAGTTAAATCAATTGTGTTAACTCATTCTGAGATTTAAAGATTTCTTTTAGTTACTTTTAGTTACATATTCGACTGAAATAGGTATTTCGATTATTAAACATTTTTTGTCGATATATCTTTATTAGATATTTTGGCTTCTTGTTGATATCTCTCTATTAATTAAGTTTCTCATAAAGGGGTTCTATGGTAAAATGGTGAATAATTGGAATCCACTTACGTATTTCACATAATTCTAAAAGCGCTTTAAAAAAAATCGCACTAATTTTTTTTTCGCTGTGTGCTTTGAGAGCACCATATTTATATTTATATATTTTATCATACACATTATGTCGGATAAAACCATAAAATGGGATCTTTAAATGAACACGAATTCCAAAATGCTTACATATTGATTTTTATGCTTTTACATTCTTTATGTATTTAATTGTCTACACCATTTGAATGATGAAAAAGATGGATTTTACTTTAATAGGGATTTTACATTAGGAGTGTTATACAAAACCAAGGCAATTCAATTCAAACCAAAATAGGAAAAAATCCCGATAATTCAATTTGGGGTTCCGTAGTTCATAGAAAGTACCATTCTTCAGCTTAGACATAACTTTTACTAGTCTCTCTTCCGGCATACACACTACATGTACAGCCCACTGTAATCTGCCGTATTTTATCAGCCTGCCAATGTCTGGATTTGTATACACTCGTGATTCATGCGTCTCAAATATAGAGCGTCCGTGCTTCATGGCCGTACCAAGGGCGCCGTACACCTGCCATTGGCGAACAAAGTTCGTGTACTCTGCATCAAAGCTTAGAACCGGTATTAGGGGGCAATCGTTAATGGGAACATATTTATATTCGAATAGTTACTGCAAATAAAAATGTCCTCACCATAACAAAAAGGTGATAGAGAATTGACACTTTTTTTATATTTAGAACCAAATCCAGATGTAGGTAGGGCTTTACTGCTCCGCCTTCTCCCCATAAATTATAATACAGGGTGACTGGGCGAATCAACGAAGTGTACAGAGCTAGTTTTCCGTGTCTGTAGGCAGCGAGATTTTAGCTGGGTACGCAAACCGTAGAAAGTCCTACTTGCAGCATCAAGACGTCTTTTCATCTAGAGGCTAACGTTATTGTCCCATGTAACGAGTGTTCCAAGATATATGAATTCGTCGACAACTTCAAATCGTATCCCATTCATTTTCACCTCGGGACCAACACCGTTTGGACTGGCACGTTATCTGCCAGCCACTAAGTACTTACTTTTGACAGAGTTTATGATCCGACGATTGACTAAACTACCACTGAAAATGGTTAAATACTCACTTTGATAAGCCACCTCTTGAATTTATATTCCGCATAGCTTATTTTATAAAATCTTTTAGTTTGGTGGGTTGTGATTTGTTTTTGATTTATTTTTTTCAATTTCAAAGCCTACTTTCCATCTCAATGACCTGGAAGCTTACTGTCGAGTAAATGAACAAGATGAGATAAATTATGTGTTAATTAATTAAATTAAATACCTTCACATACTCTATAATGTATTGCCATCTCTTGATCCCCCAAGATCCCCCACGGTACTATATTTCAATTTATGTTTGAATAATTTGAAAGTGGAATTCAATCTTTTTTTTTAGATAGAAATATAAATTATACTCCAAATCCACGGATTTGCTGAATTCAATTCAAAATTCAATATTGGTTTTTGAGTAGTTTCGTAATCACAATTTATTATTTTTGAGTTTTCGAGTAGTTTCGTAATCAGAATTTATTTTAATATCACGTAAAAATTCCAGGATCTAGGGATATGGACAATTTTCTGTCCCGAATCCCGGGACAAGATAAAGTGCCGGGAAATGGACTCGCTAGCTTCGTCGACGGTTATAGAGAATAGCGATAAGGTACTCCAATAGAATGCGCTCCTCCATTCGAAATTTAAATATCCTCAGGCTTTTTTCATGCTCTTAAAATACGCTCATTTTTTCTCTATCGAATGACAGACGCGTCGGATGGATGAACTAACCCTCGTTTAAAATGAGCATAACACCCTCTCTCCATAGAAGTGCTAAAATGTTTGTGTTCATTTGATCAATTCCTTGCTACTCTGTGAGAGTCCACACTCTCCACACTCTTCGGTAAGAAGTTGAAGAAATTGACACTACTCTAATCAGTTTTAGAGTGAGCGGTTAATAACATCTACTCAGTTGCTAATTGAGAAATCAAAACAAACAAATTTTCGTCCTTCAACAACTGTGGCAGATTATAAAATCTTGAGTGCACATCATGAAGTAAGTGATTAATACAAAGTGTATATGCAACTATTAACTTAAATACCTTTATTAAAGCTCCACACCCAAAAAAATCTGCACGTTGTTTCCACCTGAAAAAGTACGTAGATTTTTTCCACCTGAAATTCACGTAACTTTTACCTGATTTTTCGATAACATTTTCATTAACGTGAAAATCAGGTAAGTTCTACCTTAGTTTTGGATAGAATTCACCGGACACGTAAATTTCACCTGAATTTTCAGAAGCATTTTCAGTAACGTGTGCACGTAAAGTGTACCTGAAAATTCAGGTGGAAACAACGTTTAGATTATTTGGAGTGCACAGCAGGTTCTCCCTCAGGCCCAGAACTGTCGCAGCAAGCCGGAAAGCCAAGGAAAAGGAAATCATGCAATCTAGCAGAACATTTCGACGAGGTGAGAGATACGAGCGGTGTTAAAGTCGGAATGAGATGCCGTATTCCGGAATGCAATGCCGTGTTAACTTACGTGGCTGCATTCAACTTGGAAAGGCATTTGATTGGTAAGCACCAGCAAATTGCTAAGGAAGTAGGTTTGATCGTAGAATGTCCCAAAAAGTTATTGAAACTAGTAGTTTTGGTCGATGAACAGGAATTTCTTCGAAATTGCGTAGAGATAGTTACGGTTTGCCATTTCCCTTTCAATATTTTTGCAAAGAAGTGTTTCCGTGGACTCATAGATCCAATTGCCACGAAACTTCCTATTCCTGCGTTGACACCGTCTAATGTTTCTAAGCTGTGTGTCTCAGTTGAGCAGATTTTCATTGATCTCATCAAAAAAGAAGTGTGTGATAGGTTGGTTTCATTAAAACTCGATCTTGCGACACGTCATGGGCGGTCAATGATCGGTGGTGTGAATCTGCAACTAATTATCAACGGTGAGTTGATTACTCGAACACTTGGCTTGTTAGAAACAACGGATCGCCACACTGCCAAATACATCGAAAAGGAAATATTACAGTTGATGGCAAAATTTTCTATCAAGATCACACAACTCTACTCAACAACAACGGATTGTGGAAGTAATGTTTTGAAGTTCGTTAAACTGATGATCAGCGGGTAAGAATTGGAGTTCGATCAGATTGGATCAGAAGACTCAATCACAATGGATGTACCTAGAGAAGCGGACATTGATTCAGATGAAATTCCGGAAGACACTTCAGATGATCTACTTGTTGAATTGGATTCGATTCTCAGGTCAGTCAAGTGTGGAGCACATGCATTAAAGTTGGTGGTTGTTGAAGCGATTGCAGCAAAGGACTCCAAAACAGTTATCGTTCAAGTACGAGAACTGATTAAGATTTTGAGAAGTGAGCCATACAAGCAAAGTTTTAAGGCGAATAAGAAAAAGCTTCCGTTTTTCGATTGTACAACCCTGATGGGGTTTTACTTACTTGATGATAAACTGCATAATTGAAAATCAACAGTTTATCACCGAAATGCTTCCTGGTAACATCAATAAAAAGTTCGATAAACTGTTTTGGGATAACTGTCGTGTTATGTGTGACACTTTAAAGCCAGTTTATATCGTTACTAAGAATGTACAAGATCATGCAATACTTTATGCAACGTACACACCAGTCAAGCAGTTTGACGAACATTGACTCCACCCCAAGAAAACGCTTCGGTTGCTTCTTTGTTTGAACGTGTGTGAAGTTGTTCGACCAACCATTTGACAGTTGACGGCTCAGTTGGAAAAATCAAAACGGTTTGATTTTGGTTTGAGTTGTCGGGGGTGGAGTCAAGGTTCGCCGAACATGTTTGAGCATTTGTAGTGAAGTTGCACAAACCCCCATATATTTTTTGGTGGTTGGTGCTCAAGTTGGCGCTTCGGTCGTTCGTGTGTGATATTGTTGGTCGAATAAATTGATTGTTCGTGCCGCTGTTGGTAAAACTTGATGGATGTTGGAATAAACAAGAGGTGGAGTCAATGTTGGTCAAACTGCTTGACCGTGTGTACGTTCCATTACGGAGATTTTTACATTTTGTGGGAGGAACTTGGTCTGGAAATGCAAGAAATTGATAATGATCTCCCAAAGGCACTGGCTGCAGCGATGGAGAAGCGAGAACCTAAGTGCTTTGATAACGATGCCTTCTGGGCAGCAGCTTTCTTGGATCGAAGAATTAATTACAACGGTACTCCGTTTTTGTCGGAAGATCAGCAACGACGTGGCATGGTATGGATCAATTTTTTTATGTTGGCTATTTTTAAACTGTATTTTTATAGGAACATCTTCTCAAAACGTGGAAAACATTGATTGAAATGGAGGAACGTAACGATCCAGCCAACAATCCTCCAGATAATCTAACTAGCCCGAAGGAATTATCTGGCAAGGTTAGTCGTCTTGAACAGATGCTCCAACGCAACGTAAAACCAACAACAATAAGCAGTTGTGAGACCATAACAAAACAGCTTCGGAAGTTTTGTGTAATGAAATCCTTTGGACACCAATATCCTGAGTTGGTGGGAGGAAAATAAGCATAATCATCCTGATTTGTACCGTTGGGTTTCGGTTGCTCTTGCTGTTCGATGTACGCAAGTCAGCGTGGAGAGGGCTTTCAGTGGATTTGGCCAGGTACTGACAGCAAGTCGTACCAAATTGGGAAAGAAGAAGTTGGAAATGATTTTATTTATCAAACTCAATGCTGAGTTATTTCGGACGCATGATGTCAAAATTGAAAATTTCGGCACCGAAGACAAGAATTGATGATACCTTCGTAATTACATAAATGACAAATCAGTTCAAATTGCTTTTACTGGAATAATAAAATGTTATAAATATAAAAATAAAACTCATATGCAGAAACGCTAAAACACTATATAATTTTCTCAAAGTATTCTCAAAATAAATATCACAAAGGGGGGGTATGGTAAGATTTGTGGTCGAAAATCAAATACACTGGGGTGGCCTTTCACGCGGTTACATTTTATGAATTTCTCAGTCTACCTTAATTTTCACTGCTTTTTAAATACCTTTTGAGTGATTTTTCGCGGGGTCAACTCAATGTTTTAATAAATTCAAAAACCGCGTAAAAAGCGAACCCAGTGTAAGATATCAACATTATAAAATGTTCGTCATAGAGTTGTCCAATATTTAATGATGTTGTTCAGTTGCTGACATCAGTATTTCTTAAAAAAGGAAACTATTGTAATTAATAACTACGCTTCTGCTTCTTCAATGGCTTTACATTCCAACTGGAACTTGGCAGATTATTCAACTTAGTGTTTCTTCAGTTTTTAATTGAAAGTTTTTTCTATGTCTCCCTATTGCATGAATATGTATAGGGTGGGTGTACCAATTGTCGCCATACATAAGAACAACTTTTTTTTTAAAATAAGTAAAAGGCATGTGGGTGGACTTTATATATCAAGCGAAAGGTTTTACTTCCTGCTCCTGCAGAACAGCTGTGAAAACCACAATAAATTTTTTTATAATCCGCAAAATTGATTAATCCATAAAAGGGACGCATGCACCAGTTGTAGCACTATTCTTAATTTTGGTTCCTTATTTGGCAAATTCCATTGTTTTCTTATGGGATTGGCCAAATTGGGACCACTAATGCGACAACTGGTGCAAAGGACGTCAAAAATTAAGCAAAATCAATTTTTACAATTATGCTTTGCTTGTTTTAGAGGAGATCAAAGGTGTTATCATATCATATGAATATGCTTTATCGATATGAACTTGGTTTGCATTGATTTGATTGACCATTTGGTAAGGTAAGGTATCGGAGGGTATTCCCGACAGACTATTGTGAGTCGGCACGACTCTCTTAAAACGCAATTGAATTTTCAGGTTCAATTTCAACTAGCTGCATCGAAAACAGTAAGCAGATACGATTATGGAAAAGTTAATGTTCATATCTATGGTTTTTTAGTCTGTGCCGTAAATGGGTCCCTGCCGGAAATACCATCCTAAATCCTATCCTATTCAGCATTCCCAGATTTACAATCCTACGCCTTTGCACGCAAGATTATCTGGATACCCTTATTAATAATATGCATTTTTGTCTGTAACTTTTATGCCATTTATCAGATGATATGATGAAGCAATGCATTCAAAGTTTGACGTACAAATTTCGAACACTCACTCGCTTCTAAAAAAGTTATCAGAATTTGAATCAAAACGGGACTTAGATTGAAAATTTTAAATTGTTTACCAATGTTTGCGTTGATGATTCGAAATCGCAGCAGTGTAAACTATTACATGCTATAATGGCAATCATCACGTGATTAATTAATTTATATTGAATTGACTTCGTGTAATTTCTTAGTGAGAATCAGATGTGTGTTTCATTTCTCTTAATTTTTTTCTTGTAATAACAAAATACAGAAGTATGGGAAATAGTGTGTATTCCTTAGGGAGTATCCACAAATTACGTAACGCTCAGAGGGGAGGGGGGTTGAGCGAAGTGTGACGATCCATACAAAATTTTCTACAAAAAGTGTGACATAGGGGTAGGGTGACCATATGAAATTTTTCAAAAGGAGGACAATTAAAAAAATCGAGGCGAAAAAGGAGGACATTTGGTTGAAAAAGGAGGACATGGAAAACAAGAAACCAAATGCTTCTTATGTTTTGCATAGCATAACGTTTAAAAAATTTCGTTCTTCATTTGGATAAGAATATTATATTGGAAATGTTCCTACTGCTCGCTTACTGTGTAATAATCCAATCTCGTCGCTTTTTTTTAATATGCGTGGTCACAGCTGAAACCATAGAAATATTAGAAACCAATTGAACCCCTTTGTCATTGATTTGCTTCTGATGGGATGAGGACGCTATGAAGTAGCAATGAGATGGTTCTAAAAAAGATTTTGTTAATCGATTCAAATACATCACTGTAGGAAATAATAGAATAATACTCAATACGTTCAAGAAGAATCACATTAAAAAATAGATTACTATTTCAATCGTTCAATCAAATGTACATCACATCATATGTCGAATTTTGTAGACAAATTATCAGAGTGTCAGCGAGACACATCGAATTAAGTAGACATACGTGAGAGAGTCATCTGACTGAGCGTAAAATAGAGAATGCCGCTCGTAGAAGATATGAACGCGCACATCGATTGGGATAGTCAGTTTTGTGACGAACGGTGTTGTTGACGGACGTGCGAAAAAAAAGAAAAGAAAAAAACAAATTCGAAAAAAGTGAATAAAAAAACAAGTGATATAATTAATAATCCTGGCTTGTGTGCAATTATTTAATAATAAAAAATAAAGAAACCCGACAATCACCTTCTTCTTTAAGAACATTAGGACAGGTACATCAATTCTTAACCTGATTTCACATTTACGCCATAATAACGGGGACATCTCGTACCAACCGCTCCATTTACATTATTATTAATATTTTACTGAATTTATTGCAAGAAAAACTGAAACATTATGATTTTCTAACGTTAAAACATAGAACCATCGATTACAATTCTGAACATTTAAGATGACTGACTAGAAACATTACACGAGATGCTCAGTAGACCTGCGGAAATTTTCCTACAGTATCATTGATAATCACTGACATGCGAATAAGAATTATATAGTTAACTTTAAGTCTACGAAACTTTCAACTGTTTCCTGAAGAAATTCAAATGTCATAAGATGTGTAGATTACCAAAGATATTTTTTTTAAATTCCTGACTAAAAAAAAAAAATTACCAAAGCATGGCACCAAAGATGACATGCCTCACTTTGCCCTGGGATTTGCCTATTCTAGGTAACGTACCGTACGATGATTTCAAAACGCAATTCGATGTGTTTTATTTGCACTTTGTTTTGTTATGCACTTTACGGAAAATATTTCATATTGGAAAGCAAAACCACAATCGTTTGCAGCTGTATACTTTTTTTTTGCAAATAAATCTCTGTGTGTTTTTAAGTAAACCAAAATTTCTTCAAGAATAGCTGTTTTTGCAACAGTTTCTTAAAAATATCCAAAAAGGAGGACATTTTAGTGCAAAAGGAAGACATCCGATTTTCATTGAAAACGGAGGACATGTCCTCCTTTACGATACCATATGGTCACCCTACATAGGGGGGAGCGGGGGTTGAAAATGCCCATGTTTTGCGTTTCGTAATCAATGGATCTTCTCTTAGTTTCTTTTTCAGTCAGCTATTTATTGAATCTAAAGCATGTTATTTTCATTCATTTGTTCAATGTAGATTTGGTACCGTGTTTATATTTTCCATGTTATTTTATCATTATATTGTAATAGTTTCTCCGTAGAGAGATAACTCAGAGGATTACTGAGAGATTCATTTCATGTATCTTCCTTGTCAAAGATGAGGTATCTGTAGAGCCTCGCATCAGTGGCGTAGCCACGGGGGTGGTTTTGGGCATACCCCCCAGAGACAAAATTTTCAGAAGAAATTTTTTTTCGAGAAAAAAAAAATGTTCAGGAAACCCCCCCAGACCAATTTTCTGGCTACGCCACTGCCTCGCATTGGTGATGCCCGTGTAAAGAGAGTTTATTCGTATGGAGAAAAAGTTCATCTTTGTGCTGTCAAAAGCGGAGCATAAAATGAACTTGCAACTCACATTTTTTGGGAGAGCAATTTTTAACAAACACATTCCAAACAAGATGATCAAAACGAAGCCTGAATATATCCTGCTACTGCACTCACGCCGAGATGTTATACGTTCCAAGATTTGAATACAAAATTACTAATCCATAGTTGACGAACTTGGATTTTCTCCATGCGTAATAAAACTGAAGAAATTAATAAACTGTTCAAAAATAAAACAACAACACACAGCGCTATAAGTTTCGTCCAACTGCCATTTCAAGCACATTTCACCAATCAAACAAATTTGTACGTAAAATACTCTTTCAAGATACCTCTAATCTTCTTACGATTCGTCATATCGTCTACTATGAAGGCACCATTCGCACCATGTGCCCCGTTTGACATTTTCTTCACACCTTCTTCTGCTTTTGCGTTCTACCTTTCACCTCCAACATCGTAATAAAGACTTCTCGCGAGTATAATATATCGCGAAGACAGTATAGATTCGTAAACCAGACGGATTTATTATTCATGTCGATAGACGAGATTTTATTTTGGTTTTGTTATGAACTGATCCGCGTTTGTTATTGTGTAAATAGTATGCATCGCTGACGATCCACTGTTTCGCTGCTAGGTGCTTGATAAATTTTAATTTCAATTTATATGACGTGCTGCAATAATTCAAGGCTTGTCGAGTTTACAATGAGGATGAATCGTGTTGCTCGACGGTCTCGCGCTTATCAGTAGATATTTTTGAAAGAAATCCAGTGTTTACGTTATGTAAAGTGCAATAAAAAGCGCCGAAAGAATTATGATTATTTTCCTGTGAATGTATGGCCCTGTGGAATAATTCTTATGATATGTTCGTCAATTAGTTGGAGCAATATTCCATCGCCTGGTCAACGATACTGGCCGAGAATAAACGTAAATTATCTGTGATCTCGTTCGAGCTAGGCACTTTTAAGATCTCCGTCCTTGTACATAAAGAACGTCGGTCTAGTGGGAAGCAGATCGATGTAGTTATATCAATTAGTAGGAAAGTGAGCCTATTTCAAAAAGCAATAGAATGACAGGTGATAGAAAAAATGAGTCCTTCAAACTGCTCCAGTTATCGGACGACTCAAAAAGTCTCTCAGATCTAGAACTGCCAGAGATTATCAACCAAAGGAAACGAAAAGTACGAAGGTTAGTAATAAGGTTTAGTAACGTTTCTAGAGTAAGAAGAGATCTCCACGTGCTTCATTATTTACGCACATTTACGTTTCGCTTTTTGCTGTGAAGCATATCGACTATACTACGGGGTGTCCGAAGAAAGTAACAACTATTTGAATATTCAGAAGTATTTATCCACATGTATATTTGCGTGTGACGGAAATATTTTCCGACTACCTACATATTTTTTCAAATTTTCTTCGATCGTTTCTCATTTTAGGAAAACACGTTCAAGGACAACATCGGTTCGGCACGACGATGATCGACGGCCGGCTGGGTCACACATAGACTGCAAGAACTTCGGTCTTTGGCTGGCAATACTAATGACCATTATGTGGTTGTTCATAATATCCTACATCACGTCGGTTGTGCACAGTGAGAACCGTCGATTAGAAATAGCTATTCAGAAAGGTAAGTGATGGGTTTATGCAAGGGTTCAAACGCATTGGATACAGCGGTAACATATTATCTGGAAAGTGGTGAAGCAGTCAAGGGCTGAAAGCCTCTCTAATAAAGAATAAAAAACATCTGTGTGAAGAATAAGGGATGACAACATTAAACATTTCCATCGAAATGGGTTTGTCACGTTTTTCTAATTTCCACGATTATCAGGTGCTAAGTAGGCTGTGAAGTGTAATGTTTGTTATTTAGTTCAGACAATATGACTTGCATCTTGACGGACGAACGTGTGGTGATCGACAGGTGGAAGCAGCACTACGAGGAACATTTAAATAGCGCTGAGAGTATAGGCAGTGGCAGGTTCAGGCAGCGGAGCAGATGACTACGTCAGTTCAGCAGATGATGGAAGCCAAATTGTCCCCATCTTGAGGGAAGTTAAGCCAACAGCTAATCAGAACGTCGGCTCCAGGGGCACGTTCACCTCAATTTGGGAGATTTGTGCCAAGCCAACAGCTAAAGACCAGTAAAGCAGCTGGTAAGGATGGTATCGAAGCTGAGCTCATCATGATGGGCCCGGAAAAGCTGGCCTGCACAAACTGATTGTCAGAATCTGGGAAACTGAACAGCTACCGGAGGAGTGGAAGGAAGGGATCATATGCCCCATCTATAAGAAAGGTGACAAGCTGGAGTGTGAGAACTCGAGCGATCACCATCCTTAATGCCACCTACAAAGTGATCCCAAATCATTTTCCTTCGTCTGTCACCAATAGTGAATGAATTCGTGGGTACTCGAACGAATCAGATCTTTACTGTATCTGTATAATCATTCAACAATGCCGAGAATACCAGGTCCCAACGCACCATCTGTTCATTGATTTCAAGACGGCATACGCGTAGAGCTATGGAAAATTATGGACGAGAATAGCTTCCTTGGGAAGCTTACCAGACTGATCAAAGCAACGGTGGATGATGTGCAAAACTGTGTGAAGATTTCGGGCAAACACTCCAGTTCGTTCGAATCGCGCCGGGGACAAAGACAAGATGATAGACTTTCATGCGTGTTGTTCAACATTGCGCTAGAAGGTGTCATGCGGAGAGCCGGGGTACGATTTTCAACAGATCCAGTCAATTTATTGGTGATTATCGATGAATTCGTTCACCTTGGATCCTTGCTAATGGTTGATAATAATGTTAGTCGTGAAATACGAAGGTCCATCATCTGTGGGAGACGGGCCTACTACGGATTCCAGAAAAAACTGCGGTCAAAAAAAATTCACCACCCACCAAATGTGCCATGTACAAAACGCTGATAAAACCGGTAGTCCTCTACGGACATGAAACTTGGACAAAAATGTGTTAAAATAATAATCGAAGATACGAAATGGAAGCATGAATTATTTGAATGAGATTTGAATTTCTTAATCGAAGCAATCGGCGTTCGAATAGTAGGCGCCCATTAGCACACGAATATGAGCTCGATTGACAGAACGAAACAAAGAAAGATATTAATCCGAATATTAGGTACATGGTCTATGTATCACTAGAGCAACTCGTCCTGTCAGAACATACTTGTGAGTACACAGCCCATGATAATTCAGATATTCGACGGATGTCCTAAGGATATTCGCTCGGCCACGACAACTGGGACAGAGCCGCCTAGCAGCATAGTGTTCATTAAGCACTTCCACAGTTATTAACTGCGAGGTTCCTAAGCCAGGTTATCATTTTTGCATTCGTATATCATGAAGCTAGCACGATGATACTTTTATGCCCAGGGAAGTCGAGACAATTTCCAATCCGAAAATTGCCTAGACCGGCACCGAGAATCGAACCCAGCCACCCTCAGCATGGTCTTGCTTTGTAGCCGCGCGTCTTACCGTACGGCTAAGGAGGGCCCCTCCTTGTACACATGGTATCGAATTCAGTCACTTTTACCGATAGAAATAACCCAAAATGAATATATGATATTTTTACACATTCTAACATCCCCCCTTCTTAAGAACAAACATCGTTGCTTTAAAAGCGATTTGTGTAAAAAAAAAAACCGCATAAAAACGACTTCAGTGCACATCGGGTATAAAGCGTTGACTCTTCCTTGATTGAATGGTCCAAGAAAATTGAAAATCCATCGAGAACCAACACCAACACCCTTTGATAGTTCAAACGAAGTTATTTGCCTATTTCCGGGGATTAAGCCACCCGACTTGGACATTGATTTACAATATTGTGAAAACTCTTATGTGAATATGTACGTTATGTGGAATATATTGATTTGAAAAATGTATTGGAGGTAACCACTTTCCCTTCGATGGAACTCGAACCCATGACCCTACAGTACGCTAGACTGGTGCCTTAACCAACTAAGCTACGAAGGACCTCCGTCGGCCTCCGCAACCTAGAGGCTACTGAACGAGCTCGAGATCCCAAATTGGACGCATAGTCAAATCACTCGCAATCCATTTCTCAAGCCAACAATTCCACATGTGTATAATAGTACACTTTCACATTGGAGAAGCGTGAGTATTTAGAATGTCTGGCTGCTATACACATTCTTCATCAGCAACTGTACTGCTCAAGTGAGGACTACCGGTCTAATAAGCGTTTTGTAGATTGTCAGTTTGGTACGGCGGCGAACTCTATTCGATCGGAGCGTGTCCGGAGTCCAAAGTACGTACGATTTCCAGCCACTATGCGTCACCAAATTTCTCTGCTGATATCATTTTCAACAGTCAACAGTGAGCCCAAGTACACAAATTCTTCTACCACCTCGATTTCGTCACCACCGATGCATTGTTACATTGTCTTTTCTTGAACCCCTTCCTATCTTTGTCTTCGACGTGTTGATGACTAGTCCGATCCGCTTAGCTTCCCTCTTCAGTCTGATGTAAGCTTCCTCCAACTTCTCAAAGTAACGTGCCATAATATCTATGTCGTCGGCGAAGCCAAATAGCTGGACGGACTTATTGAAGATTGTACCACTTGTGTTAATCCCTGCTCTTCGTATTACCCCTTCCAAAGCGATGTTGAATAGCGGACACGAAAGACCATCACCTTGCCGTAACCAAATATACTATATTAACAATATGATTCCCTCTCACGAAATTTTGGCGACACCGCATGTGGCGCCATCCGTGCCCAAAAGGATCGATACACACTGAAACGAAACTATCCAAAATATGAGGATCGTTAAACACACACACTTCAAAATGTCATCAGAAAAAAAACTAGGGATGCCTGATGTTTTTTCGTGCACATAATCGATTGAAGTTAATCGAATGCCAACGGAAAATCAAATGTTCAGCAAAATTGTAGTAGACATGTTTTTGCTAATATGTATAATCAGGGAATCATTTTTTCTTGGATACGCTTGCGAAACAAGCGACAAAAGAGAACCAACGACAAAACTTTGTTTTTGTCGGAGATAATAATGACAAAGATCAGATTTTTTTTTGTGAGCAACAAAAAAAAAAGACAATTTTGTTGCTAACTGTTCATCCCGTTATTTTGCATTATCTCTGCAGCAAATCTTGGTTTTAAGCTATCATAGTTTCTGCTTTTATGGAAATATTCGAGAATCTAACTATGATTACAAAATTATCATCGTATTCTCGAAAATATCAGAGCATGCAAGCCAAATGATTCTTGTCATATTGTTTTTGGGTTCTGACAAAGGCTTGTTGCGAGGTGCGTTTGTCAGTAACAAAGTCTGTTGACGACAAAGGGCGGTGCTCGAATATTGAGTCCCTGTGTACAATAAATTTTATTTTGCACGTTGAACCTCGTGTTGAACCATCATATCAAAAATGACACACGGTGAAACATTTGGAAGGCTAAGAGGTTGCTTTTGGAGTTAATATTCTTCATTCACATCTCGCTTTCTACTCGTTGTTTGTTTTCACACTTTTTTACTGTTTGACGGTTTTCATCCTACATTGGGCTAATTCTGCAGCTCGTTTTATTTTTTTATTTTTTTTTTGTTCAAATTTTAAAAATATTTAGAGGCATCAAATAATATGATTCTTTGGAAAATTTGACAATAAATTAGTCAAAGAATCGACTGAGACAAAAAAAAACAAGATTATACTTTTGGGAAGTATCGATTTGAAAAAGACACTTTTATACACATATCGTACAAGAGTTCATGCATTTTACTATACATATAAACTAGCTATTCATTTTGCAATCAACCAAATTGATCACATGGTTTAAACATATACGAACGTAGCACAAAATACTTCAAGCACTTCTGGGGGAATTCGTGAATGAATCAAATTGATTTTGATATACAGGGGTTGGACAGAATGATCGGGACAGGAATTTTTTTATCGAATTTCAAATAACCATAACTCTGTGAAAAATAAACCTATTTCTTTGGTTCTTTCTTACAGTTTGACGGGAAAATTGGTTCAAATTCATGTTCAGGCCGCTGGATACCGAAGATTATTCGGTTTATTTGATAACATGTCAAAAATGCTATTTTTTGAGCGCTTGTATTTTTAGCTTTGCTGAAATGTTGACTCTTTTTATATTTTTTTACATAAACTAGAGCTCTTCCTGAGATGATTAATATATTGATGTCATAGATCGGACAACAAAAACCTGAGATATGGCCGTTTCCGTAAAATTCGTGAAACCGGTTCCACCAATTGTTGCATGCGCGCAATTGTTCTAGTAGGCAGCGTTCTTGCACCAAGTGGTATCCTGTGTTTTTGAGCAAATATTGAAATCACAATTCTCCTAGACTCCCGTCATATGCATATCTGTCCCATATTTGCTGAGAATTTCTAGGTACATGTGACAATTATGCGTAGAACGGCAGTAGAGGTGAGCGCCGGTCCGAAAATCGTCGGTAGCGACAGCGCACAATGGTCTAATTCGTCAAATTTCACGACATAATTCGATAACTCGAAAACCATCTGCGCTAAAGTTTTTACGATGTCAGACGAAATTATCTACAAGAAAAGATCTATTTTTGGTGTAAGTTGTCATTCGAGTGGCCCTTTTGTGACAAATTTTGTGAAATGTATTTTTTTTTTAATCTTTCAAATTAGGGGGTCGTACTGTTCTACAAAGTTGTAGAAAATTTAATTCTAAGCATTTTTGTTAAAATAATATTAATTTTATCTCATATTGGTAATTTTTTATGACAAAATTACTAAATTTAGATAGGGTGGTCCCGATAAAAAAAACAATTTTCAGCTTCTACTTTTTCAATTTAAATAATTGTAACCGTTTGGTTACAAATTGTGGATTTTTGTTTTGTCATTATGTTGTTGTTTCGGAACCTTCACATTTCTTGTGCAATAACAGTAGATGCTACCACAGAAACGTTAGGGATTGTACCGCTGTAATTACATGAGGAAGCTACCAAAATCCAACATGGCATCATGATGTGCAAATGTCATGTTGGATGAAACAGAAATGAAAATAGCGGGAAAATATGGAGGGAATTTCTTTTAAAAGAGGAGCCATTGCCCAAATTCGGCCTCATTAATATCAGGCGTCCGTGTGCTGAAGAAGTGTTTTTTAAAAAGTGCAGTTGATACAGTGTGTGAGAACCCCCCCGCCCCCTTCCTAGCAGGAGCTAGATTTTATTATTGGGGAAACCTGTTCAGGTAATTCAACGCTGTGCACTGGAAAACCCGGTTTTAATACCAATCGGTCCTTTAGGACCTCTTTTGTCTTTTCCTCTACCTTTTTTGGTAGATTCCGCTCAGCACACGGCTCGGCCCGCGAAGCCAATCGGCTTCCGCGCCTAACCGTAAAAGATCGTGGATCCTCAAAGGAGGACCTTTATCTTGGGCCGTAGGCCCTAACCGAAAAGGAGATTTCCCCTCTCGGCCGTCCAAGGTGGCTAAGCCACGGCCGGCCGATTGCGCCTACGAGGGAAGACGCGCCCACCATCGTCCAGCACCGCCCGCTGGCCCCGTCAGACGAAGGTCGTCCGCATAGCCGCTCGCCCCGCTATTCCGGCGAGATTTCTGGTCGCACAGCTGGACAGGAGTCGCTGTGTCGGCCATTCTGCTCCCGTCACCATCAGCAGCAGCGGTATGTACCGGTACCATCTTTAGAACTAGGTCACACTTAACAAATTAACACAAATTTATTACACAGAACAACACGCACACGCCACAATTAGGAAAAATAAAATATGTGCAAGTAATGTGAAAGTTCCCGTGTTGTTAGTTTTTGTTTACCGCGAAAAACCCTTGATTACCCAGTAGTTAGCCGACCCTGGGATTGCCGGAGAGTCTCTTGTGTCTTGGTCGGACTAGGTACTGATTGTTGACGATTCAGGAAACAGTAGTTTCATAATTTTCAAAAACTGTCAAAGCATCGCTTCACGGTCTTTGGATTGCGGGTCTTTTAGTTATAACATATGGTAAGCTAAGCATGTTATGAGCGTTTTTTCACGAAAAATGTCATTTTTCTTAGCTTTATATTGCAGTTAGTAGCAAATATTAGGAAACAAATCAATCGTCTTCTGAAACTATACATTCAGGCCAATGAAATCCATGACATCTCATTTGTCCATCTTTGTCCACTTTTGTTTGATGATCGTATTAGTTTTTGTATGAAAATTCCGCAATTCCATGTAAAACACTTTTATTACCCACCGGATTTTCGCAATAACTTGGTGGACTAAACCCAAAAATAAATAACATGTTTGAAAATGAAGCTAGCAGTCATATTCTATAACCAAAAGATGCGCAATCTATGTACTGTAGTTCTACGCATAACTGTCCCATATACATAGGAAATCTTATTAAACATGGGACAAATATGCGTATGATGATAGTCTAGGAGAATTGTGATTTAAATATTTGCTCAGAACCACAGGATACCACTTGGTGCAAGAACGCTGCCTACTAGAACAATATAGCGTGCATGCGACAATGGGTGGAACCGGTTTCACGGGTTTTACGGAAACGGCCATATCTCAAGTTTTTGTTGTCCGATCTGTGACATCAATATATCAATCAAATCAAGAAGAGCGTAAAAAATATGAAAAGAGTCAACGTTTCGTTCAAGCAAAAAATACAAGCGCTCAAAAAATAGCATTTTTGACATACCCTCAAATAATCCGGATTATTTCCGGTGTCCAGTGATCTGAACATGGATTTGAATCAGTTTTCCAAAACTTGATTATTTTCCCGTCGAACACTGTAAGAGTCATAGGAATCGATTGATTTTTCACAGAGTTATGGTTATTTGAATTACGATAAATTGTTGCCTGTCCCTATCATTCTGTCCAACTCCTGTACATCATTGTAGGATACCACACTATTATTGCCCATATCAACTCAATTTTCAAGGAATATTATCAAATTGAAATGTATTTTCGTCATATATGAAAGGCATGTAGAGGAAAGCTATGAGAAGTGCTTTTATATAACAAATAAATCTGGTTGGGACTGCGTTTTTGCAAATGTTTACGTAATTTGAATATTAGTATTTAGTTTGCTTCGTTGAAAATTTTACAACAGAAGTTAAATTCTTCATTAAATAATGCAATAAATGAAAATAATTTTGGCCATCGAGCCCATGTGTTTTCAAAAGATACCAATTCTTGTTCAACCAGTGCAAAAAAAATCTGCAATTCATTATACCATACATGGGGTTAGACAGAATGATCGGGACAGGCAACTGATTCAAGGGCGTAGCCAAGGGGGGGCAGGGGGGGGCCGTCGCCCCCCCCTAAATTTTGGAAAGATTGAACGGGTGCTGAAATGAATTCCCTCAAACATGTGCGATTCAATCATATACAGATCCAATCATATACAGAAATAGGTGGTTGAAATTCAAAAGATTCCCAAAACTTATTAGGGCATCCAGGATCCATAATATATGAAAGTTCAAAACAACTCGAAACATTTCGGGCTCAAAAATTCTCCTTGAAATCCTTCTAGAAGCTCCCCTGGGAACTTCTGAATTCCTCCGGAAAGTTATCCACAAATTCCTCTGAAAATCGTTCGAAAATCCTTCTCATGTAATTGTAATTCCTCCTTATCTAGAAACCCCCACTAAATTTGTTTTAGGAAATTCACGAGAAAATTCCTTGAAAATTTCTTTTCTTCTCTCCAAGATTTACTTCTAGATATTTCTTCGGCTATTCTCTCTTCAGGAAGAATCCGGCATTTCCTTCATGAATGCATTCGAGAGTTCCGTCAAGAATTTATACGGAATCTCTTTCCAAAATTCTACCAAGAGTTTCTTCAAAAATTTATGACGGAAATCCTCCGATTTAGCTCCATAATTTAACTTGTAAATCTATAACAAATTCCTTCGGAAATTCTCCGGGCATTCCCCTCGGAACTCTTCCTTTAATTCCTCCGGGATTACTTCCAGGAAATTTTTACAGGTATTTTTTCGGAAGTTTCTTCGGGTACTTCTCCAGGAATTCCTTCAGGAATTTCTCCGGGAGATTTTTCGCGGAAGTGTACTAGAATTCCTTCCGGACTTCACTCGGAATTTACTCGGATATCTGCCAAGAGTTCTTCCAGAAATTTCTTCGGAACAATCCGCAGGGATTTTCTAACCAATTCATCTGGGAATACTTTCAGGATTTCATCTGGGAATTTCTGCATTAATTCCTCCTGGTATTTTTCTTGGAATTACTTCAGATATTTTTTTCGGAAATTTCTTTAGGAACTTACCTAAGAATTATTTTAGGACTTCCATGTGGGAATTCCTCCAGACGTGCTTGTGGGAGTTCCTCCTGGAGTTTTTCCAAGAAATTCTCCGATAATACACCAAGGAACTTCACAGGGAATTCCTGGACGATATTTGGCAGGAATTTCACGGGAAATGGGATTTGGGAAGTTCCTTCAGAAATATTTTTTCTCTTCCTCTATGGTATTCCACCGGATGTTCCTCTGAAGTTCCACCAGTAGTTCCTTCGGGAATTCAATCAGGCTTTCTTCCAGGAATTCATTTAGCATTTCTTTAAGCATTTATCTACAAATTCCTCCAGAAGTTCCTCGGAGAATTTCTCTGGTAGTTCTTACGGGAATTCTTCCGGGAGGTTCTTTTAAGAATTCTTCCAGGAGTTCCTCCTGGAATTCTTACGGAAGTTCCTTTGGGAGTTCGTCCTAGAATTCTTACGAGAGTTCCTCCAGGATTTCCTCCCGAAATTCTTCCTGTAGTTCTTCAATAAATTCCTCCAGAAGTTCCACCGGCAGTTCCTCCGAGAATTCCTCTAAAAATTTCTCCGGAAATTCCTATAGAAAATCCCCAAGGAGTTCCTCCGGAAATTACTCTGGGAGTTCCTTCGGGAGTTCCTTTTCAGAGAAATACCCGGAGAAACTGCCGGTGAAACTCCCGAAGAGATTCTCGTAGAAATTACTGGTGGATCTCCCGGAGGAATTCTAGAAGGAACTGCCGGAGGAGCTCCCGTAAGATCTCCCGTAAGAACTCCCAGAGGAAAATCAGGAGGAGCTCCTAGAAGAATTCCTAGAGGACGTCCCGGATGAGCTCCCATAGAAACTATCGGAAGAACTTCGGGAGGAATTTCCAGCTTAATTTCTGAAGAAAGCCTAAATGATTTCCTAAAAAAGCCTGAATAATTTCCTGAAATAGCTTCTGGTGGAACTCCCGGAGAAACTCCCGGATGAATTGCTGGTGGAATTCCCGGAGGAACTCTCAAAGGAATTTTCTGGAAGAATTTCTGAAGAAACTCCAGGAAGAATTTTTAAAAGAACCCCGGGCATTCTCGGAATTAAGAGAATTCATCTTATAGACAAATCTCGTCTAGCTGAAACCTTTGTTGGGGTTTGTAGCTGGACCATCATCATCATCAGAGGACCTCCCTGAGGAGCTCACAGAGAAATTCTCGGAGGAGCTTCTGGTGGAAAATCTATATAAATTCCTGAAGAAGCCTAAATAAATTCCAATTCTGCCGAAATTCCCAGAAGAATTTTCAGACGAACTGCCGATAGAACTACCGGAATAATTCTCGAAGGAAATCCTAGAGAAATTCTTGGTGGAAATACCGGTGGAACTCCTGGAAGAATTCCAGGAGGAATTTTCGGAGAAACTCCTGGAGGATCTCCCAGTGGAAATCTTGAAGTTTCCATCGGAATTCTTTCAGGATTTCATTGCGAATTAATCTAGGAATTACTCCGAAAACTCCATTGTTGATTTCATTTTAGGTATAATTTCTGTATAAATTTCTGGTGGAATTCCTGGAGAAATTCTTTGAAATTTTCACAAGAAATTATTCGAAACAATTCACGGAAAATTTTATGGAATTTACACAAGAAATGCGATGATTTTTCGTGAAAATCTCAGGAATGTTTACTGACAATTCTGCGGAATTTCCACGGAATATTCTTATTCTTAAAAATTGTGGGAAACAGCACGAAATTATTTGAATTATTGCAGGAATTCTGCAGAACTGATAAAGAAGTTCGTGAAGATTTTCTTGGAGTAAATAATGGTGGAATTTTCGGATCAATTCCCGGCAAAATTTTTGGTGGAATTCCTGAAGACACTGCCGAAGAAGTTGCTGGAGGCATTCCTAAACAATCCCTGATATAATTTCGGATAGAATGCCAGCAACAATTGTCGAAGGAATTCCTGGAGAAAGCTTGCATATTGATTTTTCTGCCTATTTTATAATAAATATTATTCCAGAGAGGATTTGTTTAGCAATTCAGATGTATGGTTCTAGTTTTCTTAAACTTATGGAAGAATGCAGGATTTCTATAATAATTGTTATAGCCGATTTTATATTCTATCTGCTGAATACTAAGTTCGTTAATATTTTTCTCACTTTATTTAAAAATATCTGATGAGCAATAAATCACGCTTTTTTAAATCCATTATTGTTTTAATCATTATTGTTTCGATTTGGTTTGGATTTGGTTTCATGTGTTAATATTCATGTGTTTTTATAAAACCTCTATAAAACTACGATTTAGAAGACCAAAAAAGTTGCCCCCCCCCCCCCCCTTCTCGAAATCCTGGCTACGCCCATGATTATAAAACAAGTTGTGAATTTGAAATTCCGATGATTTTCAGACCGGTGCATATCACTATTTGATGATTAGGAAGTCGCGAACAACCTTGCAAATCGGTCAAATAAGAGGATGCAGAGAAAAGGTCTAATTTTTATTTATTTTGCCTTCGGTGAAAGCATGGATACAAACCCATATAAAATATAAAAATGAAATTCTAACTCAAGAAGAAAATTGATGCATTTAAATGAAAGGCACTAGAAATATTTGTTCTGGAATCAATGTTACGATAAAACATATTAATTACATTATTAAAATCAAACAAATTAATCAAAAGATATTTGGTAGGTGAAGTTGCGAATGCCTTCCTGCTTAACTAACATCAAATACTTTTTTCAAGAAAAGTACGAACTGTTGAGAGCATCCGCGTGTGATATATTCTAGCACCTGGATGCTGGCAACTGTGGATAAACTTGTGAAAAACTAACTAATGCCTTCAATTATTTTCGACCCGAAAGATATTGAATCAATATTTTCCAACGCGCCGCAAGCATTTCGGATTACAATTATCTATTATTATTAATATATCATCGAAGTATGTGTAAAATAAAAAAAATCGATCTGTTGATTTATTCAGAAAAGTTTGGACATCCCTGCACTGTTGTATGACTACTTTTCTACAGCATGACTGTCACTGTAAATTTGCAGGAAGATTTGCTAGAATAAACAAGAAGAAAACACATTGAGATTCCTCTTCGCTCGCTAGATGATGTTGTTATCACCGGCAAATGGTTCGCCATTTCGTTGTATCGAAAAGCTCGAAGTGAACCATATTGTTAATATAATATATTTGCCGTAACCCTCTGCACGTTTTGAATGGCCTCGAGAATGCCCCTGAAATTCGAACTACGCACATCACCCGATCCATCATCGCTTTGATCAACCGTGTCAGTTTATCCGGAGATCCGTGTTCGTGCATTAGCTGCCATAGCTGGTTCCGATCGATTGTATCATATGTGGCTTTGAAGTCGATGAATAGAAGATGTGTGGGCACGTTGTATTCGCGGCACTTCTGCAGTACTTGGCGAATGGCGAACACCTGGTCCGTGTTGGAGCGTTCGCCCATAAAACCCGCCTGGTACTGCCCCACGAACTCTCTTGCAATCCGTGCTTGTCGACGGCATATAGGTTAAAGATATAGCAGAATTACTGAAAAGGCTTGAAGACAAAAGTTCATATTCATCCTATCATAGTGAAATGAGCGGAAGACAAATGAGCTTGTTTCTCATTTCTAAGAAAGAATCCGAATTGCACTTGGTGTTAATTATGAAAAGGCAACATCTAATAAATTTGAAAGCATCAAAATAAGCTTGATATGAACAAAGACTGAGAGGCACCAAAATATTAATCAAAGCAATCGTGGTAGGGGAATATATACGCATCCCCCCCAGGCAAAACGCCTTTTGAGCATTCCCTCGTATTTACCGTATTTGGCATGGCCGTAACGAAACTAGACGTAAAATTATGTAGGTTAGGCGAAAAAAGTGTCAAAATATCAGATAGGAAGGTTGGAAAACCCGAAATTTTCCACATTTTGACGAAGCATCTAACATTTCGGCGAGGCAAAACACCCTAGGGCAACTAACCTACAACGTACCACGCGTCTCCACGCGCTGTCCATACCAGAATGCTGATTCGCCGACGCGTGGTGCGTTGTTCCTTAATAGCTACCAGCAAGAAGGCGTTTTGCCTCATGAGTTTTGCGGCAGCGAAATATCACCAATTTTTTTAAATGTGAATATTATGAATATGATTGAGATTTTCTACAATTTTTAGATGGCTTCAATTAGCTGAGGTAAAAATACCCATGAAAATCGTTACAGCTAAGACATTAAATCAGTCTTTGCTTTGCTAGGGCATATTGCCCCTCCTTCCCCTACTTTGCCAGCTATCAAAAACATGTGGTCATCCATCACGGACTGAAATGACAGTTTTCCAGCAGACTTCCGCTTGCATAGCAGCATGATATTCTCCACAATTCCAATCAGCATCCGAGAAGGATTCTCATTGAAATCTCTGAAGAATTCCTTCCAGAATCATCGGATCATTCCAACTGAAATCCAGAAGAATTCACACTGGATCCTTTTCGGTTTCGTTGAGTGATACCTTTGGAAATCTGTGGGGGATACCCTTCATAATCCAAGAAGAATTTGCTTCATAATCTCTCGTTGATTTGCTTCGGATTTTTTTCCGGAATCGTTCGAGGATCTGTTTCGAAATCGTTCGGAGACTCGCTTCGGAATTCCTTGACCATTTGTTAATACTTCGACGATATGCTTCGGACCCTTCGACGATCGGATTTGGAATCTCTGGAACATTCCCTTCGAACTCCCTGGAACATTCCTGTCGGAATCACAAAAGGGTTTTCATCGAGAAAAGAGAATAAATATGGATGAGTGTGACTGATCCGCAATTGTCCTAGGTGACTGCACCGTCTTTAGCACATTACCATACTAAAATAACTTAATGAGGTGGTAAAATATTCGAGTTTTTTTTAAGGAAACTCAAAATAGAGAAAATAGATAAAGGGGCTATAGCCCCCGCTAGGTATCGAAGTGCATCGGAGCTAGTTACGCCAATGCCTAATACTACTGATTTTGATCATGAATCGGTTGTGAAGCTCGAGCTTTTGTTTCTTCTTAGGATATCCGAGGACTTTTTGGTTCAGATATCATTGTGTTCGGCATTTCAGAATTTAAAATCTACCAGAGTTTTCAGTAGATACTCCAAATGCGAGTATGCTCCATTGTTAATTGATAAGTGCTCTAGAGCTCGGAGACTCATATTCCTGAAATTAGTTAATTCGGAAACACACGATTAAATTTTTCTCGTTCCTAAATTTCATAGAAATTTCACATCATTAAAACAAATAAAATCAAAACCTTTCGCTTCATTTTTTTTTCATAATGGAAGTAATATCCATAATTCTGAAGCCTTGAGCAGTAACTCTAATTGACTTGCATCGCTCCAAAGACCATGCGTCTCCACCCTTATTCGCAGCAATCGAGTATCGCATTCGTATTCTCCATTCTCTTTGTGCTTTCGGAAAAAGCCTTTTTCCCTAAAAAGCTCCCTTCTCCCAGAAAACAGACAAACCGGGCAAAAGTTCTCTCCCGCATTCCTTCGTCCTACAGAAGCCATTTCCCCAATCGGGAGTGCGAGAAAGCAACGTGTTCCCGAGCAATCGAGCACGATAACGCACTGTCATAAGCCATCACTTTTTTCTCGCCAGTTTCAGTTTTCCCTCGGAATCGGTCGCATTCGTATCATCGTCGTCCACATAGCGGTCGCCAGCGAGCCCACGGAGACAAAGCCCGTGGCCTTCCTAGAAGTGAGCGGGAAGCCACCGTTCCTTTCGGAGGAGTGCAGTAAAAAAAAAACTCTAGATTGAAAACTCGTCCCATAAATTGATATTTTGTTCGCTAGAATGACGCGCGTGTCTTCGGTGGGATCCAAGTGAAAACGAAGTAAAGGTGAAAGGGTTAAAAGTGTAGAATTTTCCAGCATTAAAGCGATATAATCCACTTCTCATTTGTGCTCGGTTATTGCTCTCCACTTATGTGTGCTGAAGTCCCCTCCTCTACGCGCTGCACACTGTTTCCGGTGGCCCTAATTTGCGGAGAAGAATGTTTTAACTCTGAAAAGTTGTTTTGGACGATTCGATGTGCTCAAGGAAATAGTCTTTACTGTGGTTAATCGAACGGCAAATGGAACATTTCTATTTTAATGTTTTACGTCCATCATGAATATTGACCTAAAAAAAGTTGCTCAAAAATCGGAAGCTTGGTAAAAACAATATTCACTTCATATTTCTATGATATTGAGTGCCAAGTAGTGAAAGAAGTATGAGACTTGAGACTGAATTCAATAAAAATCTGAATAGTATTTATTTTTTCTAGTCCAAACACAATCAACATTAAAATCATATCTTATCCAAGTTAAATAAATTTAATTCCAAATTCATTACTTAAATACCATGACTACCTAATAAAATCTGAATTACAATAAAATTAAAATCCAGCTCAAAGCAAATCAAATCCAAATAAATTCTAATCGAAATTAAACCCAATCGAAATCTAATACAAATGTACCATAATACAAATAATCAAAACCAAATCCAAATCGGATCCAAATAAAAATTATTCCTGATCCGAATCAAAATCCACCCACATCTAATTCAAACCTAATTCAAATCAATTCAAAACCAACCCATGTCCAATCCAAATCATATCCAACATCGATTTCAAATACAATCTAAGTCCAATCTATCTCCTATTCCCAACACAATTCGAATCTAATCCAAAACTAATCTAATAACAATGACAATCCATATCATATCCAAATTCAAAACAAATCCAATCCAAATACAATCAAATTTCAAAACCAATCAACATTTAATCCAAATTCAACCCAAACGAAACTCAAACTCAATTCAAATCTAATCCAAATTCATACAAACCCAATCCAAATCAAATTCCAATCGAATACTAATCCAATCCTAATTAAATACAAACCCAATCCAAATCCAGTCCAATCCAAATCTGATCCAAATCCAATCCAAACCAATCCTAATCTTATACATTGCAAATCCAATTCAAGCCAATCCAAATCCAATTCGAATCATATCCAAATCCTATCCAAATTCAATCCAAATAGAATCCAAATTTAATTCAAATTGTATTCAAATCCAATTCAAATCTAATCCAAATCCAATTCAAATCTAATCCAAAAGCAATTCAAATCTATTCCAAATCTAATCCATATTCAATACAAACTCATATCAAATCCAATTCCAATCGAATCCAAATTCAATCCTCATTCAATACAAACCCAATCCAAACCCAAATCCAGTCCAATCAAAATCCAAATCAATCCAAATCTAATCCTAGTCTAATCCAATTGTAATCAAAATCAAATTCAATCAAAATCCAATTCAAGCCAATCCAATATGTATCAATACGAAATCAATCCAAACCTAATTCGAATCTTATCCAAATCCTGTTCTAATCCAATCCTAATCCAATCCAAATCTAATCCAAATCCAATCCACATCCAATCCAATTCCAATCTTATCAAAATCCCATTTAAATCCTATTTAAATCAAACCCAAATTCAGTCCAATCCAACCCAAACACAATTCAAACCACATCCAAATCCAATCAAATTCTATAAAAATCTAATCCAAATCCAACCCCAATCAAATTCAATTAAAATCAAAATCGAAATGGCATCCAAATTCAATTCAAATCAAACCCAAATCCAATCCTAGTCCCGTCTAAATCCACTTCAAATCGAATTCAATTCTAATCCAAACCCAATCCAAATCCAATCAAGGTCCAATCCAAATCAAATCCCATTCTAATCCCACCCAAATCCAATTAAAACCCAATTAAAATCCAATCCAAATCCAATCCGAATCCAATCCAAATCCAATCCAAATAAAATCCAAATCCAATCCAAATCCAATCCAAATCCAATCCAAATCCAATCCAAATCCAATCCAAATCCAATCCAAATCCAATCCAAATCCAATCCAAATCCAATCCAAATCCAATTCAAATTCAATTCAAATCAAACCCAAATCCAATCCTAGTCCCGTCTAAATCCAATTCAAATCGAATTCAATTCTAATCCAAACCCAATCCAAATCCCATCAAGGTCCAATCCAAATCAAATCCCATTCTCCCGTAAGATCTCCCGTAAGAACTCCCAGAGGAAAATCAGGAGGAGCTCCTAGAAGAATTCCTAGAGGACGTCCCGGATGAGCTCCCATAGCAACTATCGGAAGAACTTCGGGAGGAATTTCCAGCTTAATTTCTGAAGAAAGCCTAAATGATTTCCTAAAAAAGCCTGAATAATTTCCTGAAATAGCTTCTGGTGGAACTCCCGGAGAAACTCCCGGATGAATTGCTGGTGGAATTCCCGGAGGAACTCTCAAAGGAATTTTCTGGAAGAATTTCTGAAGAAACTCCAGGAAGAATTTTTAAAGGAACCCCGGGGAAACTACCAGAAGCATTCTCGGAATTAAGAGAATTCATCTTATAGACAAATCTCGTCTAGCTGAAACCTTTGTTGGGGTTTGTAGCTGGACCATCATCATCATCAGAGGACCTCCCTGAGGAGCTCACAGAGAAATTCTCGGAGGAGCTTCTGGTGGAAAATCTATATAAATTCCTGAAGAAGCCTAAATAAATTCCAATTCTGCCGAAATTCCCAGAAGAATTTTCAGACGAACTGCCGATAGAACTACCGGAATAATTCTCGAAGGAAATCCTAGAGAAATTCTTGGTGGAAATACCGGTGGAACTCCTGGAAGAATTCCAGGAGGAATTTTCGGAGAAACTCCTGGAGGATCTCCCAGTGGAAATCTTGAAGTTTCCATCGGAATTCTTTCAGGATTTCATTGCATGAATTAATCTAGGAATTACTCCGAAAACTCCATTGTTGATTTCATTTTAGGTATAATTTCTGTATAAATTTCTGGTGGAATTCCTGGAGAAATTCTTTGAAATTTTCACAAGAAATTATTCGAAACAATTCACGGAAAATTTTATGGAATTTACACAAGAAATGCGATGATTTTTCGTGAAAATCTCAGGAATGTTTACTGACAATTCTGCGGAATTTCCACGGAATATTCTTATTCTTAAAAATTGTGGGAAACAGCACGAAATTATTTGAATTATTGCAGGGAATTCTGCAGAACTTATAAAGAAGTTCGTGAAGATTTTCTTGGAGTAAATAATGGTGGAATTTTCGGATCAATTCCCGGCAAAATTTTTGGTGGAATTCCTGAAGACACTGCCGAAGAAGTTGCTGGAGGCATTCCTAAACAATCCCTGATATAATTTCGGATAGAATGCCAGCAACAATTGTCGAAGGAATTCCTGGAGAAAGCTTGCATATTGATTTTTCTGCCTATTTTATAATAAATATTATTCCAGAGAGGATTTGTTTAGCAATTCAGATGTATGGTTCTAGTTTTCTTAAACTTATGGAAGAATGCAGGATTTCTATAATAATTGTTATAGCCGATTTTATATTCTATCTGCTGAATACTAAGTTCGTTAATATTTTTCTCACTTTATTTAAAAATATCTGATGAGCAATAAATCACGCATTTTTAAATCCATTATTGTTTTAATCATTATTGTTTCGATTTGGTTTGGATTTGGTTTCATGTGTTAATATTCATGTGTTTTTATAAAACCTCTATAAAACTACGATTTAGAAGACCAAAAATGTTGCCCCCTTCTCGAAATCCTGGCTACGCCCATGATTTATAAAACAAGTTGTGAATTTGAAATTCCGATGATTTTCAGACCGGTGCATATCACTATTTGATGATTAGGAAGTCGCGAACAACCTTGCAAATCGGTCAAATAAGAGGATGCAGAGAAAAGGTCTAATTTTTATTTATTTTGCCTTCGGTGAAAGCATGGATACAAACCCATAGATATAAAAATGAAATTCTAACTCAAGAAGAAAATTGATGCATTTAAATGAAAGGCACTAGAAATATTTGTTCTGGAATCAATGTTACGATAAAACATATTAATTACATTTTTAAAATCAAACAAATTTATCAAAAGATATTTGGTAGGTGAAGTTGCGAATGCCTTCCTGCTTAACTAACATCAAATACTTTTTTCAAGAAAAGTACGAACTGTTGAGAGCATCCGCGTGTGATATATTCTAGCACCTGGATGCTGGCAACTGTGGATAAAAAATCTTGTGAAAAACTAACTAATGCCTTCAATTATTTTCGACCCGAAAGAAATTGAATCAATATTTTCTAACGCGCCGCAAGCATTTCGGATTACAATTATCTATTATTATTAATATATCATCGAAGTATGTGTAAAATAAAAAATCGATCTGTTGATTTTTTTTAGAAAAGTTTGGACATCCCTGCACTGTTGTATGACAACTTTTCAACAGCATGACTGTCACTGTAAATTTGCAGGAAGATTTGTTAGAATAAACAAGGAGAAAACACGTTTAGATTCCTCTTTGCTCGCTAGATGATGTTGTTATCACCGGCAAATGGTTCGCCATTTCGTTGTATGGAAAAGCTCGAAGTGAACCATATTGTTAATATAATATATTTGCCGTAACCCTCTACGGGTTTCGAAGGGACTCGAGAATGCCCCTGAAACTCGAACTACGCACATCACCCGATCCATCATCGCTTTGATCAACCGTGTCAGTTTATCCGGAAATCCGTGTTCGTGCATTAGCTGCCATAGCTGGTCCCGATCGATTGTATCATATGTGGCTTTGAAGTCGATGAATAGAAGATGTGTGGGCACGTTGTATTCGCGGCACTTCTGCAGTACTTGGCGAATGTCGAACACCTGGTCCGTGTTGGAGCGTTCGCCCATAAAACCCGCCTGGTACTGCCTCACGAACTCCCTTGCAATTCGTGCTTGTCGACGGCATATAGGTTAAAGATATAGCAGAATTACTGAAAAGACTTGAAGACAAAAGTTCATATTCATCCTATCATAGTGAAATGAGTGGAAGACAAATGAGCTTGTTTCTCATTTCTAAGAAAGAATCAGAATTGCACTTGGTGTTAATTATGAAAAGGCAACATCTAATAGATTTGAAAGCATCAAAATAAGCTTGATATGAACAAAGAATGAAGAGTCACCAAAATATCAATCAAAGCAATCGTGGTAGGGGAATATATACCCATCCCCCCAGGCAAAACGCCTTTTGAGCATTCCCTCGTATTTACCGTATTTGGCATGGCCGTAACGAAACTAGACGTAAAATTATGTAGGTTAGGCGAAAAAAGTGTCAAAATATCAGATAGGAAGGTTGCAAAACCCGCACATTTCCACATTTTGACGAAGCATCTAACATTTCGGCGAGGCAAAACACCCTAGGGCAACTAACCTACAACGTACCACGCGTCTCCACGCGCTGTCCATACCAGAATGCTGATTCGCCGACGCGTGGTGTGTTGTTCCTTAATAGCTACCAGCAAGAAGGCGTTTTGCCTCATGAGTATTGCGGCAGCGAAATATCACCAATTTCTTGAAATGTGAATATTATGAATATGATTGAGATTTTCTACAATTTTTAGATGGCTTCAATTAGCTGCATGTGGTAAAAATACCCATGAAAATCGTTACAGCTAAGACATTAAATCAGTCTTTGCTTTGCTAGGGCATATTGCCCCTCCTTCCCCTACTTTGCCAGCTATCAAAAACATGTGGTCATCCATCACGGACTGAAATGACAGTTTTCCAGCAGACCTCCGCTTGCATAGCAGCATGATATTCTCCACAATTTCAATCAGCATCCGAGAAGGATTCTCATTGAAATCTCTGAAGAATTCCTTCCAGAATCATCGGATCATTCCAACTGAAATCCAGAAGAATTCACACTGGATGCTTTTCGGTTTCGTTGAGTGATACCTTTGGAAATCTGTGGGGGATACCCTTCATTATCCAAGAAGGATTTGCTTCATAATCTCTCGTTGATTTGCTTCGGATTTTTTCCGGAATCGTTCGAGAATCTGTTTCGAAATCGTTCGGAGTCTTGCTTCGGAATTCCTTGACTATTTGTTAATACTTCGACGATATGCTTCGGAACCTTCGACGATCGGATTTGGAATCCCTGGAACATTCCCTTCGAACTCCCTGGAACATTCCTGTCGGAATCACAAAAGGGTTTTCATCGAGAAAAGAGAATAAATATGGATGAGTGTGACTGATCCGCAATTGTCCTAGGTGACCACCGTCTTTAGCACATTACCATACTAAAATAACTTAATGAGGTGGTAAAATATTCGAGTTTTTTTAAAGGAAACTCAAAATAGAGAAAATAGATAAAGGGGCTATAGCCCCCGCTAGGCATCGGAGTGCATCGGAGCTAGTTACGCCAATGCCTAATACAACTGATTTTGATCATGAATCGGTTGTGAAGCTCAGGCTTTTGTGTTTCTTCTTAGGATATCCGAGGACTTTTTGGTTCAGATATCATTGTGTTCGGCATTTTAGAATTTAAAATCTGCAAGAGTTTTCAGCAAATAATCCGAATGCGAGTATGATCCATTGTTAATTGATAAGTGCTCTGGAGCTTGGAGACTCATATTCCTGAAATTAGTTAATTCGCAAACACACGATTAAATTTTTCTCGTTCCCAAATTTCATAGAAATTTCACATCATTAAAACAAATAAAATCAAAACCTTTCGCTTCAATTTTTTGTTTCATAATGGGAGTAATATATTCCATAATTCTGAAGCCTTGAAGCAGTAACTCTAATTGACTTGCATCGCTCCAAAGACCATGCGTCTCCACCCTTATTCGCAGCAATCGAGTATCGCATTCGTATTCTCCATTCTCTTTGTGCTTTCGGAAAAAGCCTTTTCCCTAAAAAGCTCCCTTCTCCCTGAAAACAGACAAACCGGGCAAAAGTTCTCTCCCGCATTCCTTCGTCCTACAGAAGCCATTTCCCCGATCGGGAGTGCGAGAAAGCAACGTGTTCCCGAGCAATCGAGCACGATAACGCACTGTCATAAGCCATCACTTTTTTCTCACCAGTTTCAGTTTTCCCTCGGAATCGGTCGCATTCGTATCATCGTCGTCCACATAGCGGTCGCCAGCGAGCCCACGGAGACAAAGCCCGTGGCCTTCCTAGAAGTGAGCGGGAAGCCACCGTTCCCTTCGGAGGAGTGCAGTAAAAAAAAACTCTAGATTGAAAACTCGTCCCATAAATTGATATTTTGTTCGCTAGAATGACGCGCGTGTCTTCGGTGGGATCCAAGTGAAAACGAAGTAAAGGTGAAAGGGTTAAAAGTGTAGAATTTTCCAGCATTAAAGCGATATAATCCACTTCTCATTTGTGCTCGGTTATTGCTCTCCACTTATGTGTGCTGAAGTCCCCTCCTCTACGTGCTGCACACTGTTTCCGGAGGCCCTAATTTGCGGAGAAGAATGTTTTTACTCTGAAAAGTTATTTTGGAGGATTAGATGTACTCAAGGAAACAGTCTTTACTGTGGATAATATTCTTTTCGAACGGCAAATGGAACATAAATATTGACGTAAAAAAAGTTGCTCAAAAATCGAAAGCTTTGTAAAAACAACATTCATTTCATATTTCTATGATATTCACAAGTGCAGTTGAGTGCTAAGTAGTGAAAGAAGTATGAGACTTGAGACTGAATCCAATAACAATCTGAATAGTATTTATTTTTTCTAATCCAAACACAATCAACATTAAAATCATATCTAATCTAAGGTAAATAAATTTAATTCCAAATTCAATACTTAAATACCATGACTACCTATTAAAATCTGAATTACAATAAAATTAAAATCCAGCTCAAAGCAAATCAAATCCAAATAAACTCTAATCGAAACTAAACCCAATCGAAATCTAATACAAATGTACTATAATACAAATAATCAAAACCAAATCCAAATCGAATCCAAATAAAAATTATTCCTGATCCGAATCAAAATCCACCCTCATCTAATTCAAATCTAATTCAAATCAATTCAAAACCAACCCATATCCAATCCAAATCATATCCAACATCGATGTCAAATACAATCTAAGTCCAATCTATCTCCTATTCCGAACACAATTCGAATCTAATCCAAAACTAATCTAATAACAATGACAATCCATATCATATCCAAATTCAAAACAAATCCAATCCAAATACAATCAAATTTCAAAACCAATCAACATTTAATCCAAATTCAACCCAAACGAAACTCAAACTCAATTCAAATCTAATCCAAATTCATACAAACCCAATCCAAATCAAATTCCAATCGAATACTAATCCAATCCTAATTAAATACAAACCCAATCCAAATCCAGTCCAATCCAAATCTGATCCAAATCCAATCCAAACCAATCCTAATCTTATACATTGCAAATCCAATTCAAGCCAATCCAAATCCAATTCGAATCATATCCAAATCCTATCCAAATTCAATCCAAATAGAATCCAAATTTAATTCAAATTGTATTCAAATCCAATTCAAATCTAATCCAAATCCAATTCAAATCTAATCCAAAAGCAATTCAAATCTATTCCAAATCTAATCCATATTCAATACAAACTCATATCAAATCCAATTCCAATCGAATCCAAATTCAATCCTCATTCAATACAAACCCAATCCAAACCCAAATCCAGTCCAATCAAAATCCAAATCAATCCAAATCTAATCCTAGTCTAATCCAATTGTAATCAAAATCAAATTCAATCAAAATCCAATTCAATCCAATCCAATATGTATCAATACGAAATCAATCCAAACCTAATTCGAATCTTATCCAAATCCTGTTCTAATCCAATCCAAAAACCAATACAAATCTAATCCAAATCCAATCCACATCCAATCCAATTCTAATCTTATCAAAATCCCATTCAAATCCTATTTAAATCAAACCCAAATTCAGTCCAATCCAACCCAAACACAATTCAAACCACATTCAAATCCAATCAAATTCTATAAAAATCTAATCCATATCCAACCCCAATCAAATTCAATTAAAATCAAAATCGAACTGTCATCCAAATTCAATTCAAATCAAACCCAAATCCAATCCTAGTCCCGTCTAAATCCAATTCAAATCGAATTCAATTCTAATCCAAACCCAATCCAAATCCCATCAAGGTCCAATCCAAATCAAATCCCATTCTAATCCCACCCAAATCCAATCCAAATGCAATCCAAATCCAATTAAAATCCAATCCAAATCCAATCCAAATCCAATCCAAATCCAATCCAAATAAAATCCAAATCCAATCCAAATCCAATCCAAATCCAATCCAAATCCAATCCAAATCCAATCCAAATCCAATCCAAATCCAATCCAAATCCAATCCAAATCCAATCCAAAACCAATTCAAATTCAATTCAAATCAAACCCAAATCCAATCCTAGTCCCGTCTAAATCCAATTCAAATCGAATTCAATTCTAATCCAAACCCAATCCAAATCCCATCAAGGTCCAATCCAAATCAAATCCCATTCTAATCCCACCCAAATCCAATCCAAATGCAATCCAAATCCAATTAAAATCCAATCCAAATCCAATCCGAATCCAATCCAAATCCAATCCAAATAAAATCCAAATCCAATCCAAATCCAAATCCAATCCAAGTTCAATTCAAATCAAACCCAAATCCAATCCTAGTCCCGTCTAAATCCAATTCAAATCGAATTCAATTCTAATCCAAACCCAATCCAAATCCCATCAAGGTCCAATCCAAATCGAATCCCATTCTAATCCCACCCAAATCCAATCCAAATGCAATCCAAATCCAATAAAAATCCAATCCAAATCCAATACGAATCCAATCCAAATCCAATCCAAACAAACCAAACCAATCCAAACCAATCCAAACCAATCCAAACCAATCCAAACCAATCCAAACCAATCCAAACCAATCCAAACCAATCCAAACCAATCCGAACCAATCCAAACCAATCCGAACCAATCCAAACCAATCCAAACCAATTAAACCAATCCAAACCAATCCGAACCAACCAATCCAAACCAATCCAAATCCCATCCAAACCAATCCAAACCAATCCAAACCAACCAAACCAATCCAAACCAATCCAAACCAATCCAAACCAATCCAAACCAATCCAAACCAATCCAAACCAATCCAAACCAATCCAAACCAATCCAAACCAATCCAAACCAACCAAACCAACCAAATTCAATCCAAACCAATCCAAACCAATCCAAATTTAATCCAAACCAATCCAAACCAATCAAAATCCAATCCAAATTTAATTCAAACTTAATACAAATTTAATCCAACCAACCAATCCAATCCAACCAATCCAAACCAATCCAACCAATCCAAACCAATCCACCAATCCAAATCCAATCCAAATCCAATCCAAATCCAATCCAATTCCAACCCAAATCCAATCCAAATCCAATCCAAATCCAATCCAAATCCAATCCAAATCCAATCCAAATCCAATCCAAATTCAATTCAAATTAAATCCAAATGCAATCCAAATCCAATCCAAATTCAATCCAAATCCAACCCAATCCAATCCAAAGCCAATCCAAACCCACACACTCAGTTTTTAAAGCTCGGCTCAGCTCGGCAAAAATCCGCACAGCCGTACGCAAGCAAAATAAAAACTGATACTCCGGCAAAAATAGCGTTTGCTAGCTGATTTTCGGCAAATTAATTGCTGATTATCAGCAATTTTGACAGAAATCTCGGCAAAAAACATGTTTGCTGGGGCACGGCTGTGCGATTCTCGGTAAAAGTTCAACATTTTGCTGAGATCCCGGTAAAAAAAATTAAGTGTGCAAATCCAATCCAAAGCCAATTCAAACCCAAATCCAATCCAAATCCAATCCAATCCTAATCTATTTCAAATTTGATCTAATCTAAATCCAAACCATATCCATTTCAAATTCAATCCAAGTCCAATTCATATTCAGTTCAAATTCAAAATCAATCCAATTTCGATCCAAATCCAATACAAATACATTTCAAATCTATTCCAAATCTATTATAAATCTAATCCAATTCCAATCAAATCCAATCCAAATCTAATCCAAATCCATTTCAAATCCAATCAAAATCCAATTCAAAACCAATCCAAATCTATTTCAAATTCAAACAAACAAATATGCCGAACCCGAATCAAATTCTAACCAATAGAATTCCAAGTCTAATCCAAATACAATCCATAACCAAGACAAATTCAAATCCAATCCAATTTTTACCCAAATTTATTCTAAACTAAATCCAACCCAATCTCAATCCAAGTTCAATTCATATTCAGTTCAAAATCAATCCAATTTCAATCGAAATCCAATCCAAATTCAATCCAATCCAAATCCAATTCAATGCAACTTCAATTAAAATCCAAATCCTATCTAATCCAACACAATTCACATAAAATCCGAAATTCATAATAAAAAATTAGGAAATTAACTTTTCAATAGAAAAATAATTTCGGTGGCAGATTCACGCTTCAGGAAACAGTGTGCAGCCATGGCATGAAGAGGAAACAAGTGTTCTTATGGCAGTCAGTGCGGTTCAGGATTTATTATAGGATCCGAACCCTCGCATCGCTTGTCTTGAAGATGGAAAGTTATTATTTGTATATGTGACATTTCGGGGTGCCTAAAAATCGTCTCCATAAAAGTGATAATCAATAAAATCAGAATTCAGTAAGAGAAACGACTCGGCGTGTAAGGAAGTGGTCATTCAAGGATATTTGGGTACAAGCTTTTGAATGGTAAATGATCCGTAAAGGTGAAGCTAAAAAAAAGCAGTGACAAAAGAAAATTTGACCCGTAATTGTGCGCAAAAAGTGAAAAGCATCCTGATGCTGCTTTGCTCGTTCAGTGGCCCATACACCTACGTTTGATGGAAATTGGATTAGAACGAGCAAGGTCGCATTTTCGGTGGAAACGGGTCTTCCGAGGAAAACGAAGTACCAACAACGTGCGCTTCTTCAACAAAGAGCAAATAAGAGAGAAACGACGACGCGGCGATTGTTTGAGAAGGCACAGTGAAAAACTGGTGTCCTGAAAGGAAGATTCCGAACAACGGGAGCGTAAACACAAAGAAGGAAAAACTGGTACACGAAAGGATGCTTCTGTTCCGTCGGACTCGTTGTCGCCGTCGTCGTCGCCCTCATCGCGTTCCCAATGCCGTTCGTTGTTTGCTGGCGGAATAGGGAAGCTTCTTCACGGGATGGCTGCCACCGCCCACTCACTCTTTGGGTTCGGTTTGGGCAACGTCACATTGAATACGCATTTGCTCTCCGGCGGATGATGGCGACAACGAGCTTTCGGGGTGGGGGGAGTTCGATGGGGGACAGAGAAGAGTGTAAATGTGCCACCACATCGCCTGGGTAATGTTTTTATGTCTGCGATTTGCTAACTGCTGCAAGGTTGTCCAGCACGGGTGCCAGTTCTGCGGGGAAATAATAGCATTGATGGTACCACAATCATTGTAGAAAAAAATGCAACGTATACGAAAATCTACAGTTTTGAAAGATACTCATTAATATTCTTAGCATCATTATAATATTCCAATTCTTCTATCTTGTACAAAAAATAACATTAGATTCAGATTGTACAAAACAGGTTCAAGATTGTGGAGAATAGTATTGATATTTTATTTACTTTTGTTTTGAAAATATATTCAAAGTAGAATTGATGTATTCGACAGGTGTTTCCGGGAGACTATTGCGCTTCAGCACACCCGTTTGAAACGGAAACCTGATCGTAATACAGGTAATCATCGATATAACGTACCCCCGATATAACGTACACTCGATAAAAAGTCACTCGATATAGCGTACATTTTCCACCGATATAACGTACACTTCGAAAAATAATTTTAATTTCGGTAGTTATTCCGAAATAATTACGAAATTGTTATGATCATTCATGTGGGGATGACATCATCTTATGGAGTCTAATTTTATCAGCTAGAGCAGCGGTTCTCAACCTGGGGTACATGTACCCCTGGGGGTACCTTCACTGGCCCTAGGGGGTACCTCGAACAAAAATTAGTAATGGCGGACGAATTACAATTCCAATCGAAATGTATAAATATGGTTTTTATAATTGTGTATATTTTCTATTTCAAAACTTTGTTTCGGTCATAAAATGTATGACGATTAATACATCGAATAGAATTCTACCCTCCAAAACCAGCACAGCCTTTTCCAAGCTGCTCGAAGGCCTTCTTACAAGAGTTTCGAAGGACTTCTTTGAAGACGTTCAGAAGCCTTTTTGCAAAAGGTTCGGAAGCTTGGAAGCCCCACTTCAAAAGACCTGAAAGCCTATTTTCAAGAGGCCGAAAAGCCCTTTTTAAAGAGGCCTGGAAGCCTCCTTTCAAGAGGCCTGGAAGCCTCCTTTCAAGAGGCCTGGAAGCCTCCTTTCAAGAGGCCTGGAAGCCTCCTTTCAAGAGGCCTGGAAGCCTCCTTTCAAGAGGCCTGAAACCCTCCTTTCAAGAGGCCTGAAACCCTCCTTTCAAGAGGCCTGGAAGCCTCCTTTCAAGAGGCCTGGAAGCCTCCTTTCAAGAGGCCTGGAAGCCTCCTTTCAAGAGGCCTGGAAGCCTCCTTTCAAGAGGCCTGGAAGCCTCCTTTCAAGAGGCCTGGAAGCCTCCTTTCAAGAGGCCTGGAAGCCTCCTTTCAAGAGGCCTGGAAGCCTCCTTTCAAGAGGCCTGGAAGCCTCCTTTCAAGAGGCCTGGAAGCCTCCTTTTAAGAGGCCTGGAAGCCTCCTTTCAAGAGAACCTGGAAGCCTCCTTTCAAGAGGCCTGGAAGCCTCCTTTCAAGAGGCCTGGAAGCCTCCTTTCAATAGGCCTGGAAGCCTCCTTTCAAGAGGCCTGGAAGCCTCCTTTCAAGAGGCCAGGCAGCCTCCTTTCAAGAATCCTGGAAGCCTCCTTTCAAGAGGCCTGGAAGCCTCCTTTCAAGAGGTCTGGAAGCCTCCTTTCAAGAGGTCGGGAAGCCTCCTTTCAAGAGGCCTGGAAGCCTCCTTTCAAGAAACCTGGAAGTCTCCTTTCAAGAAACCTGGAAGTCTCCTTTCAAGAAACCTGGAAGCCTCCTTTCAAGAGCCTGGAAGTCTCCTTTCAAGAAACCTGGAAGCCTCCTTTCAAGAGCCTGGAAGCCTCCTTTCAAGAGGCCCGGAAAGTTCCTTCCAAAAAGCTCGAAAGCATATTTGGAAGCCTCCCTTCAAAATGCTCGGAATTCTACTTTCAAGAGGCTTGGTAGCGTATTTTCAAGAGGCCTGAGCGTTTTTTCAAGATGCAAAGGAAACCTCCTTTTAAGTGGCTCAAGAGCCGCCATTGAAGAGGCTAGGAAGCTTCTCTACAAGAGGCCCGGAAGCCTGTTTTCGGAAGGCTCTTTTCAAAACACTCGGAAGTCTGCTTTCAAGAAGCCCGGAAGCCTCGTTTTAAGAAGCCTGGAAGACTCCTTCCAAGAGGAGTCTCTTTCAAGAGACTTGGAAGCCTTCTTTCAGGTGGTTCGGAAGCCTTCTTTTAAGAGGCCCGGAAGTCTCCTTTCAAGGGATCCGGAAGCATCGTTTTAAGAGGCCCGGATATCTACTTTTAAAAGGCTGGGAAGGCTCCTTTTAGGAATGTTCGTAAGCCTTCTTTCAAAAAGCTCGGAAGGCACATTTCAAGCGGTTCGAAAGGTTTCTTTCAAAAAGCTCGGAAAGCTCCTTTCAAGAGGAGCAGAAACCTCCCTTCAAGAAACTCGGAAGCCTACTTTCAAAAGATTCAGAATGTCCTTTCAAGAGGCGCGGAAGTTTCGCTTCATAGGGCTCGTAATTATTTTTCAAAATGCTAAAGAGGGGGTACCTCAATTAATGAAAAACTTCGAAGGGGTACCTCTCAAGAAAAAGGTTGAGAACCGCTGAGCTAGAGGCATTATTGTTACTGTTTTCTTCAGTTCACACGATCCTCAGAACTCTCCCGAAGTATTGGATAATACTAATAATAATGATGTTTTAAGCATATTACATGGACAAATGTCTAATTGATATTGGGCAAAAGTTCTGTCAAAGTCAGAACTGATGTCGGGTTGCTTCCCGGTCTCAGTCAGCCAATGTCGAGTATTGGTATTGCAGATTCAAGCTTGAAATGTGTTTTAAATTAATCCCAGGGGAAAGTCCCAGAGGAGGAGGTCCCAGAAGAATTTCTGGAGAATTTTGTGGAGGAATTCCTGTAGGAAATTCTAAATGAGTTGCAGGAAGAATTTCCGAATCAATTGAAGAAAAAAACTAAAGAAATTTTCGAAACGAATTCGCAAAGTAATTTCTGGAGGATTTTAGGAAGAATCACCAAACATAATTTCTGAAGAAATACCTAGATTTCTTCAGGAATTCCTTCGGAAATTCCTTCAGGAACTCCTTCCAGAATTCCTTCTGGAATTGTTCCATCTGGAATTTCTCTTGGATTTCATTCGAAAATAGCCCCAGGTAGTTGTTCTTTCGATAAATTCACCAGTAATTTATTCTAAAATTCCTCCAAAAAATCCTTTGAAGATAACTTCAAAATTTCCCGTAAGGATTTCTTCAAAACATCCTCCTGAAATGAATCCAGTAATTCCTTCAAAAAATCTTCCGGGAATTCCTTCGGAATTTTCTTAACAGATTAGGTCAATACTTCCACACCTTCCTTTCTTTAATTTCTTTCAAAAGCATCTTAAGACCTCCGGAATTTGCTGCAAGAATTCCTTCGGCAAATCCTTGAGTAATAATTTCAGAAATTAGCCGAGGAATTCCTCCCAACATTCTAGAATAAAATTCAAAGAAACTCATGGGGAATTTCTGTACTCCTGAAGGATTTTTAAAAAGAATTCCTGAAGGAATTTCCGGAATGCTCAGATTTTTCCAAGAATTTCTTTGGGCATTACTTCAAGATTTCCTTCAGAAATTCATCAAGGGATTTCTTTGAAAAATCTTCGGAAATAAGTCTAAAAATCCTGTTTAAATTCCTCCAAATGTTCCTTCGAAAATTGAAAGAATGGTTTTTAAGAATTACTTCAGATTTTACTTCAGGAGATCCTTGGGGATTCAAAACTTCCTCCTGGATTTCTTTCGAAAATTCTTTGAATCATTCATTTAGAAAAACATTCCTTTAAAAATTTCTCTGGAAATACCTTTTGAAACACCTTTAGAAATACCTACGGAAAATATTTTGGTAATTCTTTCGAATATTCCTTCGAAAATTCCTTAGGGCAGCGGTTCTCAACCTTTTTCTTGAGAGGTACTCCTTTGAACTTTTGGATTCATTGAGGTACCCCCCATTTTTATCGTCGTAATGAAAATAAGCCTACCTAAAAATAAGATATATGAAAAACGCACCTGAGCACTGAAGTGATAAATAGCTCTCCACCATTCACATGGTTTCTACCGACAAAAGTTTTTTTGAAATTGTTCCGTGAAATTTTTCAATTCAAACAAACCTCTTGAAAGGACGCTTCCGAGCCTCTTGAAAGGAAGAATTCTCAGAATCTTTGAAGAAGGCTTTCAAACATAGCATAGCATAGTTACGGTGTACTTCGTAGATTGGACACTAGTGATACTCATGTTTTTCTTTTGAAATCTTTATTAAAATTGCTATCACAAATCAAGGTGGGTGTGGTTCTTAAATTCAATCTAGGATAAAAATCACAAAAGCATGAGGATTACTACTCCTGGCCACGCCCATCTTCACCGTAACTTGGGAGGGGAAGGAAAAGTTGGTGTAGTACTTACTTAACGAGAGGCCCCCGACTCAGCGACACCCTCATAAGTACGATATTGGAAAAGGTCTTCTTTGGGTCAGGATTTGCCTATAGCTGACAATAATGTGACCGTGGTAAATCTTACACCGTAACACACCACGTAAAGGTGTCTACCAAACGTTACGGGGAATCTTTGAAGGAGGCTTTCAAGCCCCAAAAAGAGGCTTACGAGTCTCTTGACATTAGGCTTCCGTGCTTCTTGAAGTGGGCTTCCGAGCCTCTTTAAAGGAGGCTTCCAAGCCTCTTGAAAGAAGACTTCCAAGCCTCTTAAAAAGAAGCTTCCGAGACTCTTGAAAGGAGGCCTCTAAACCATCCGGAAGAAGACCTCTAAGGCTTTTAAAACTTAAGCAGCAAAAATAATGCACATAGGCTATTGCAACTCATATGTGACCAGATTTAGTCATAATCAAGTTGATGCAACCATTTCTGTCCAACTTGTGCTGCTTGGGAAAGAGGCTTCCGATTATCTTGAAAGGAGGCTTTCGAACCTCCTGAAAGAAGGCTTTCGACCCTCTTGAAAGGATGCTTCCAAGCCTCTCGAAAAAAGGCTTCTGAGAATCTTAAAAGAAGGCTTCCAAGGAGGCATCTGAACCATTTGGAATGGGCCTCTAAGGCTCTTGAAGAAGGCTTCTGAGTCTCTTGAAAGCCTCCTTTTTCGCCCTTTTTGAAAGGATGCTTCCGCGCTTCTTGAAAGGGGCTTAAAAAGAAGGCTTCTGAAACTCTGGAAAGAAGGCTTCCGAGTCTCTTGAAAGAAGGTCTCTGAACCATTTGGAAGGAGCCTCTAAGGATCTTGAAAAGAGACCTTTGAGCCTTAGTAATGAGAAGCATCCGAGCCTCTTGAAGTTCTTTTGGAAAGGAGGCTTTTGATCCACTTAAAGAAGGCGTTTAAGAATCTTGAATGGAGGCTTCCATGCCTTTTAAGAAAAGGCGTAGGAGTCCCTTAAAATGAGACTCCTGAGCGTCTTGAAAGAAGTTCCCTAGCTTCTAGAAAGAAGGCTTCTGATACTGTTGAAAGGCGATCTCTAATGCTCTTAAAAGGAGGCTTTCGAGCCTCTTGAAAGAAGGTTTCCGAGTCTTTTGAAAGAAGGCTTTCGAGCGTCTTTAAAGGATGCTTTCGAGCCTCTTGGAAGGAGCTTTTTCGAACTTTTTAAGCCATTTACATGGTAGCTTCTTAACGTTCAGATTCTAGATTTTGGTTCGGATGCTTATACATTTTCTTTTCTCGTTCAAATAGATTACATAAAAGATTTTCAAATTTTGTAACTTCGTTGTGTTGTTCTGTAGGACAAGTCTTTCAAACACTGTGCTGGTTGTGGTAGGCAAGATTAACTAGACTTTGAATGACTGATCGCCATGCATATTATGTACAACACAAAGTTTTAGAATCAAAAGTTAAACAAATATCAAAACTTTATCAATAAGTTTTTATTGGAATTGTAATATATCCGCCATTAGGCATTTTTGTCCGAGGTACCCCCTAGGACCAGCGAAGGTACCCCCAGATGTACATGTATCCCAGTTTGAGTATTGCTGCCTTAAGGGACTCGTTCGGGAATTCCTTCACAGATTCCTATAGATTTTTTTAGGTTTTGAAAATTCACGTAGGAATTTCTTCGGAAGATACTTTAGATTTTTTTTTTTTTTGATTTTTTAAAGAATTCATTTCCACCGGAAATTCCTATGGAGATTCCAACAGAAATACCTTGAGGAATATCTTTAGAAATTCATTCAGGAATTCCGGTTAGTGTTGATTAAGTTCAGTTCAAAATTAAAAAAAAAACACGCAAATAAAGATTATAAAAAATCAGAAGTTCCTTAAAAATACTCCAGAAATTCCTTTAGAATATCATCCAGCAAATCTTTCAGAACTTCCTATAGGAAATCCATTAAGGAATTGACTAGGACATTCCTCAGTTTCTCAAACTCTGTCAGAAATTTTTTTTGTAAATTCCTCTGGATTTTTTTAAACATTTCTGAGGAAATTCCATTAGAATGTTTTTCGGTAATACCAGTAGAAAATCCTTAAGATATTTCATTTTTTATTTTTTTTTAATTCCTTTAGGAAATAATTTGGAAATACCATTCGGAATTTTTTGGGAAATCCCTTTCGGAAATCTTTGACTAGTTCGTTGAAAATTCCATCAAAAAATTCTTTTAACGTTCCATTGAAAATTTCTTGAAGAATACTTCCAACAAAATGTCGGATAGAATTCAGGTATTTTGTATGGTTTTACTAAAGAAAGAAAATATAAAAGGAATTTCCTATGAAAAAATCCTACATTTCTCCAGAAACTTCTCTAGAAATTATTTCGGAAATTTCGCCAAGATTGGTCAAGCGGGATATCAGATTTATTTTTCAGAATAATGTTGGCGTAGGGTTACTGCTCCTGGACTTCATCTCATAGCTCCGATATTGGTCTCACAAAAAACAAAGCAAGGAAAAGGTATTTGGTTTGTTTATTATTTTTATGATTTTTTACAGCAGTGAGCACGCATGCGTTAGCAAAAAGAAGCGACGAAATTGGTGCCATATTTCTTTGTTTCGCGATGAGATGAATATATGTTCAGTGAGATGGAAAACGGAACAGTTCCCCTGTATAAATAAAATTTAAGAAACAAAAATTTAATTTGATGAGTCACATGCCCTATTTTAAATCTGCTTAAATCTAGTTTAAATCTAGTTTAAATCTGCTTAAGATCCCGGATATGTACTCAATAAATAAATATTCATGCAACCGATGTAACGAAAAGCAAGCCTTTTGTACACAAATTGTTTCCTGTGCTTTATATCTTCTATATAATAAAAATGAGTTGAGATTTCCTTCCTGACGATTTAACTCGCGAACGGGTTGACCGATTTGCAAGATTTTTTCCGATTCGATTCGTTTTGGGATCCACAAGGGTTGTACATACAAAAAATTGGTGAATTTAACGGGAAAATGTAAAACATGATTAGAATACAATTTTGGGTCAGCTGTTGAGGAAAACAAAACAAACGGACAGAAATTGATCTAGAGTGCGGTGCTGCAAATAGTTTATTGTGACATTTTCAACACCCGGGCAAAGTGGGGTTTCTCGCTAGTAGATAATAAATGAGGAATTGGGGTCTCCAGTAGCCTTGCAAGCAAAGGCGTGAGATTACCAATCTGGAGATGGCGAGTTTGATTGTCATTGAACTTTATTCTTCGGGTCATTTTTTTAGTAACGATCTAGTTTGTAGGAATTGTTCACAAGAAAAGCTGTTCCACACTGCTAGCTGAGCCTTATATAATAAAATAAATAATCACCCATAAAGTTCATAATAGTACAACATTTAAGTAGTGCAAAATAAGAATGATTATTCATGCTTCGATATAACGTACAACTTTGAAATCGATATGTACGTTATATCGAAGTTTACCTGTATTCCATTCCAACAAACTCCAACAACAATTCCAAAATTCGAAAATTCTAGCGTAAACACGACATGTAGGCAAATTTTATCGCTAGCATTGCGATTTGAGTCTGTGCTGGGATTCGCTCAAAATCACTAATTTGCTATTAAAAATCGATCTATACACTTTTTGGCAAAACAAATTTTTAATTCATCAATTTCACATTTTGATTTTTTTTTAATTTTGTTTTTGGAGTTTTTCATCCAATGAAATATTTTCTTGAATCTGTTCATCTTTTTTGATATTTCAACATGTTTGGAGTTTGAAAATTCTCATTCAAAGTCGACTCATTGCAATTTTTAATTTTTTTCGTGTAGGAATTCGGATAAATATTTAAGAGTGTGACATTTATTACCATAGCCTTCTATTCAATAAGGTTAATTGTGGAAACTACTAAACTACAAATATTTCACTCTTTAAAGGTATACGAGCGAAAACACGGAGGAACAAAAAATACTCAATTTCATTATTTTTTTTATTAATGTGTAGAATTTTTAAAATTAATTTTAAACCAGATTTAAACATGCATTGAAGTTTATTTCATTGATCGATATGAAAACCTTTCGAAATCTGAACAATTAAAAATTACAAAAAAAAATCAAAATCTTAATTTCTCGTAAACTAGTTTTTGAAAACAGTTAAACTTCAAGATGTTCCATAATAGTTCAATCATTGAATGTAAAAACCTGAACTTTAACTGTTTTCAACAATTAGTTTACGAGAAATGAAGATTTTAAAATTGGTGGGCGAAAACTGGAGTGAGGGCGATTTCTGGGTGCCTTTACCCCGTCTAAAGGTGGTCTTGGGCGGTAGAGGGTTAAAAAAGACCAATTTTCCCCCGGATTATGATAATTAATTAGGGTATCTATATCAGATGAACCTTTTCAAAAAGCTTTCTTTCAAGTGTTAATTTTATCGAACATTCGCAGCATGTGATTAATAACTCAGTCATGCCAGAATATATTTATGATCGAAAATATAATTCCCCCCCATAATATCATCTCGAAACAACATGATATTCCTTTCTCTTAGTATAGTTTATTTATGCATGTATGTATGTATTAAAATGTCCTCACACGATGATGCTGTCGACCACATAATGCCGGCTATGAATTATTAACACACGTGCCTCGGGGGGATGTGACTTCTGCGCTTCTCGTGACCCCACGTGTCGGTCGGAGATGACAACGATGACAGCCCGCCCGGGTCGGGCTGCTCGACACTATTGTCTGATGATGCCTGCAGGATGTCGCATCAGGTGGTGCCGACTCCCGTCCTGACAAATGTGTGACACATTCTATTATTAGGTGCTGCACTGTTCTGATGTTTAATACCTACCAGGCAAGTAACACATTCATAAATATGTGGCCTTCGGTAACGATCTACCTTTCTCGAAACCCAATCGATCCGAGCTTAATTGAATGATAACTTTTCCAAGAACGAACTTTCGTGAGCACGCAATTCATATTGAAAGGGATTTCATAAACTACCTCAAATTTGAAATGTCACTCTCTTCTTCTCTAACCTAATCAACTATGAAACAGTATTACGACTATAAAAAAGGAAAGGTCCATCATTCCATAAGAACCTCATTAATATTTATATGGTTCCATTTACTCGAGCATGATGTCTACATATATCATACTTCTAATCCATTGGAGATGAGCAGAAGAATCGTAAAGGGTAAAGGATTGCCCATTGGGCTTTCCGAAAAAGGATGTTTTGTAAATGTTACACCGCCTCCGTTTGAAGATGCATGTCTTTCTGTGTCAACTGTTTAGTATTGTTTTTCCGATTATTTTGAACACTTGGGTTTCAATTTGTTGAACACTAAATTGTAAAAGCTGTATATCGATTTAATAATTCAATTGTAAAAAAATGCGTGTTTGGATCTGTTTTTAGAAATTTGTGCATAATTTTTCAGAATAATTGAGTTAAGTGATGAGTGATAATAAATATACTCAGTGATTCATTATCAATGATACTCTTGGCAATATTTGAGCCTTTTTTGTACATTACAAAGTGAAACATGAGGCATTCCACGGGGGCATGTCAGTCGATCCTGAGCGACCATTTCGAAAATATTTGAAACTCTGCACAGTTTTTCAATTTCATCTAAATCGTCATTTTTCGATATCAAATCTTCATATTGAGTCACGACTAACTTTTCAAAAGGGTGTATGTGAAAATGGTTCAAAAATATTTGAAAAGCTGCACAGCAAAAACGGAATGTTCGATTGTTATGATTTTTTCAGCAAAGTTAGACAACTAAATGGTGATTCTTAAGAAAATGTGCACAGCAAAAAAATTTTTTTTGCCTTTAAAAATATCATTTTGTCACAAAACTCAAATATCTCAAAACCCTATCTTTTTTCGAACGTATTTTTTTTAGGGAAAACGGTCCATTATATTAGCTATCTACCATAAAAATTTGGTGATGGTAAACTAATAAACAAAAAAGTTATGACATTTCAAACATTTCACAATTTTCACATTTAGCAAAAAAATATTTTTTCTGTGTAAGTTATTTCGAGAATTGCAGTTTGATGCAGATTTTATTGTTAAGGGACGTGATTTAAACAAGTTGTTTTCATGATATTTTGATTTAATTATTCATAGCATCTATAAGAAACTTAGACACGATCCAGTGTTGTGATCAAAAGTATTGATAGTGTCATAATTTTCATTGCACGTGACTGGCGAAAAATTCTTTTAATAGTGTTGAAACCTGTTGATAATAACGTTGATAGAAACATATCAGAAATGTTATTTTTAAGACAAAAGCTGCAAAATCAAAGATTTATATACACGTGTACGTCTATAGTTTACCTGCAAAAAATATACCTCTTAGAGAATAGACTTTATGATCGGGAGGAAACGGGTATCTTCAACAACAACAAATGCATGATACGTACATACCATGACAATGCTCACGAAAAAGCCAAAAAATTACTACTACTAAGGTTGTTAAAGATCTTATAGTAATTTTTTTCTTCAGTCAAGCAAATGACACCAAACTAGTCAGTAAAAACTTAAAAGTGATTTTGTTTATTGAAATATTACGAACAACATGAGTAGCCGCTTTCTCAACTGTTGTAGGCCGTTTGATGGAAAAAAGTGTTCAAAAGAGTTACGAAATCTCACCGAAAGCACCATAGATAAACTGAAAGCGACTGGTTATGCTCCAATGTCCACATTGAATACAAATTTACGCATTTGCACGTCCTGCCGTCTAAACGTTGACAAAAGAGCAATCTCCCGAGCAGCACACATGTTGCGCAAAGATCATCGTAACTTATATGTGACCGGTTTCAGTCACAATTGGGTTGCTGCAACCAGTTTCACTTGACTTGTGCTGCTTGGGCTGTATATCATCGGTTGAGCAGAGCGCAGGAAGTTCGAAAACGACAGCAACTGAGGAATTGCCAGATGTATCGACAACAACTGAGGAATTACCAGAAGTATTAAGTGCTGAGAGCCTTGCCACCGTACCATCAGCGAAATCTGTTTCAACAAATCAATCGGAAGATGAGTGTATCCAAAAGGTCAACATCGAACGCTTTAACGAGGGCATAGCTGGGATAAAAAGTGACTGCGATTAAATGGAGTAAGATGGACTACGTTTATTACCCGGAGAAAAATACCGTGAAATAAACGAAGCTGTACGAAGAAACCTCTTCAAATTAGGGACCTGATGATGTGGAAAATACAGACTACGATGAGGTAATTATAAATATGAAGGAAAGGTTCTCGAATGCAGCCACGACAAGGAAAGAAAAATTATTGATTTTGTCGATGCTGCCAAGTTCGTGGTCTATTCAGGATGCCATTGATGAGTTCAAAACCAATAGAAATACAGTAAAAGAGGCAAAACAATTGAAGAATAACTGTCTTTCAACCAAAAATACTAGGTCTAGTACTGCATTAACAGATGAGACAAAAGAAATAGTAGTTCAATATTTTGAAGATGATGAAGTAAGTCGAGCTATGCCTGGTCAAAAAGATTATGTATCAGTAAAAAAGATGGAAAGCGTCAAGCAATCCAAAAACGATTAATGATGACGACTTTGAAAGAAGCGTACACACGCTTCAAGGAAATTCACGATAATATTAAAATAGGTTTTTCCTCATTTGCAAGCCTTCGGCCAAGGCAATGTAAGCTTCTTTCCAATTCAGGAACACATAATGTGTGTGTGTGCACAACCCATGAGAATATTAATCTTATTTTACATAGTTTGAAAAGAATCAATTTAACAAAGGATATTAAAATGTTAACTGGTAGTCTTTTGTGTGAAAATACAACATCAAATTGCTATCTACGATCTTGTTCGGATTGTCCAGATTCTTCATCATTGGAAAATACTTTATTCGCTGAGTTTGAAGAAAAATATATTGATCAGTTATCATTTGAGCAATGGGTGACCACGGATAGGTGTGACATAGAAACTATTGTAAAACCTGTAGATGAGTTTGTGTCATATTTTTGCTTGAAATTAGAAAGTTTAATCCCTCACGATTTCATAATACATTACAAAATGGTGAATTTTTAGTCATTTGTGATTTTTCTGAAAATTACAGCTTTGTATTGCAAGATGAAGTGCAGTCCCATCACTGGAACGTACAACAAGCTACAATTCATCCATTCGTTATTTATTTTAATGGAAGTACGCAAATTGAACACTTAAGTTTTATTATAATTTCCGAAGATTTAAGACACGATTCAGTATCCGTAAACTTGTTCATTGAAAAATGATTAACTTTTACGCGTTGATAAGCATAAAGAAGTCAAAAGATATATTTCATGTCTGATGGAGCAGCGTCGCAGTACAAAAATCGTAAGAATTTTTCGAGCCTATGTCAATTTAAATCAATGTACGGAATTGATGCAGAATGGCATTTTTTGCTACATCACATGGCAAAGGTCCTTGTGATGCTATTGGAGGAACAATAAAGCGCATGGCCACAAGAGCAAGTTTAGCCAAAGAACGTGAGCATCCAATTAAAACTGCGAAAGAACTTTTGATTGGGCAAATCGTAGAAAAGAAAAAGATTTAACCAAATTATCATTTTGTTTGACTACCACGGAGGGGTACGAAATAAAGGCTTCAGAGCTCAGCGAGCAATTTAATAACGCGAAAACGATCCAAGGAACCCAAAATTTCACTGTTTCATTCCATTGTCGGAAAATAAAATTAAAGCAAAACTATACTCAAACTGTGCTGATAATAATTCAAAAGTGTTCGATATTTTAAAAATTTGAATAAAAATAAATAAAAATAAGTATTAATAAACTGTTTTCATGATATCATAACCCATACCAAAATTCAAACCCAAAACTCTTAGAGTTTCTATAACAACATTGTGTAACTGCCACATTTAATTTAATACTTAGGATAATATTAATTCATTTTTATTTATTTATACATATAATATTTATACATATAATATACATAATATCGATGAATACATAAATATGGAATATCATACAAACAACTTGTTTAACTCACGCAAGGCCCTTAACAATAAAATCAGCATCAAACTGCGATTCTTGAAAAAAAAATACACGGAAATTTTTTTTTGTTTACTATATGTGAAAATTGTGAAATGTTTGAAATGTCATAACTTTTTTGTTTATTAGTTTACCATCACCAAATTTTTATGGTAGATAGCTAATATAATGGACCGTTTTCCTAAAAAATTACGTTCGAAAAAGATAGGGTTTTGAGATATTTGAGTTTTTGTGACAAAATGATATTTTTAAAGGCAAAAATTTTTTTTTACTGTGCACATTTTCTTAAGAATCACCATTTAGTTGTCTAACTTTGCTGAAAAAATCATAACAATCGAACATTCCGTTTTGCTGTGCAGCTTTTTAAATATTTTTGAACCATTTTCACATACACCCTTTTGAAAAGTTAGTCGTGACTCAATATGAAGATTTGATATCGAAAAATGACGATTTAGATGAAATTGAAAAACTGTGCAAAGTTTCAACTCAATAGAAAATCATGATTTAAAAATTTTCTTAAATTTTGATGCTGTTGCTTGGAATCGCTCACATACATTGTGTGATTTAGTGAGTTTTTTACAAGGGCTATTTTTATGCAATCAGTCAGCATTATTTTTCGTAATCGCAATCCGACAGCAAAATCAATGCAAGTACAACTCATTGATCTCTGCCGGACCTGGTGGCGAGCTTAGTGGTCCTCTGGAACTTCCGGATCACATGTCCAGAATATCAGGACATCAAATAGAAACGAATAAGAGGGCGGCCCATCAAAAAATTTGAAAAGTGTTTTTGAATCATTGCATGTTGAACCGACCGCGGTTTTTGACGAGCTCCAGGCCTCTAGCGTTCATCCAATCCGCCACCATGCTACCTCGGAAATTGGCGCCCGGTAGACCTCCAAGGTAAACGTCATCGGCGAAGCCGACGATCTTTACACCAGGAGAGAACTTTAGCTTCAGAACCCCGTCGTACATAAGGTTACATAATACCGAGCCCACTATTGAACCTTGCGGAACTCCTGCGGTAATAGGAACGCTTCTCTGACCGGCATCGGTCTCGTATAATAGTACACGGTTCTGGAAATAGCTTTCCAAAATCCAGTACAGGACCACCGGCAGGCTAAGCCGGTGTAACGAGAGCGCGATGGTTCGGGACGGGAAGAGTACCTCGATAATCCTCGCCAACCTATCCGGGGACCGTTCGGGGGGTGAAGAGCTCCCTTTGGTCTTGGCCATCACTATCCTGTAGGCGTCACCCCACGGATTCGCGTTGGCTCCTTCGCATAGGTTGTCGAAACACGATCTCTTACTGCTCTTGATGGTCTCGTTAAAGGCCAATTTCGCAACTCTAAACACTTCACGGCGGTCCGCTCTTTCATCCTCGTTGCGGGCATGTTGCATCCTTCGTCTAGCCTAGAGGCAGGTTGATCGAAGGGCCGTAATCTCGGGACTCCACCAGTATACCTGGCGTCTGCCATTTCTCGGCAGGGTTTTCCTCGGCATGGTGGAGTCGAACTCGCGTGGTAGGACAGCTACCAACGCATCCCCACTTAGACCTTCTCAGTTCAGTGATGCCAGACCAGGACTGACAAACGTAACGTCAATCCACGACTCGACCCCGTGAACGTGCTAGCAGAACCATCATTGACTAGCACTGCGTCGAGCTTCGCTAGCGCCTCTAGTAACGCTTGATCACTTCGATTTGTGCAGCGGCTGCCCCACTCCACTGTCCAAGCATTAAAATCTCCTGCTACCACCGGCTAAGATTCAGTTAAGATTCAGCTGTGTTACTTGCACGGCTTCTTCTTATTTGTCTCTCCGATGGGACACGAAGATCCACCCATAACGTGGTTACAGGCTTGCTTTTTGCTGGCGCAGATGAGGCACTTTGGTGCTTTATCGCATTCCTGCGCCTTGTACCCTTCCTCACCACAACGACGACACATGTTGCTACGGTCTGGGCCCTTACAGTTGTATGACTTGTGCCCCAACTCTAAGCACCGATAGCACCTGTCCACTGAAGGCGGCTGGAGTTTGCTCACTGGGCATACTGACCAGCCGATTTTCAACTTCCCTCGCTCCATTACCTTTTTGGCTTCCGCAACCGGTAACCTAAGGTAGGCTACCTGCGTGCCAAAGGGACCGCCTCTTAGGCGTACAGAGGTCTTCTCGACCTCTATACCGCTCTGGTCTCTGACGGCAGAGACGATGTCGTCCGCATTCGTGACCTCCCCCAGTTGGTTGCACTGGAGGGTCACCTCCGCTCCCAGCGACCTTACCTCGTCGTCGTCACCCAAAACCTTTTGGGCCAGCTTCCTGTAGTCAGTCACAGTAGCCTGCGCTTCGCGTTTCAGAACCAAAATCATTTCACCGGACGCTTCTCACGTCCTGACCCAGCGCCGATAGCTTTTCGGCTGCCCGCATCAATTTAAGGACTTAAGCGTACTTTTCCTTATCAGTTTTCACAAACAAGGCCTCGCATCTGTCCTTAGCTTTCTTTGCAGATTGAGATGCGTTTTGCCCTATTGACCAGCTACCAAGGATTTTCGGTCCCTTGTGATGATGGTACAGACTGGGTGGTACCCTCTTGCTTCTTCTTCTTCTTCTTATTGGCATTACATTCTCATACTGAGACAGAGCCGCCTCGCAGCTTAGTGTTCATTAAGCACTTCCACAGTTATTAACTGCAAGGTTTCTAAGCCAGGTGACCATTTTTGCATTCGTATATCATGAGGCTAGCACGATGATACTTTTATGCCCAGGGAAGTCGAGACAATTTCCAATCCAAAAATTGCCTAGACCGGCACCGGGAATCGAACCCAGCCACCCTCAGTATGGTCTTGCTTTGAAGCCGCGCGTCTTACCGCACGGCTAAGGAGTGCCTTCTTGCGGCCCAGCGATTTGCGCCTGGTAGGTGCCTTTCGCATTTTTGGGCCGAAAAGTTACCCTCTCGGGTCGACGCCCTTCGGGCTCTTCTGCACCCCAATCTGCTCCGTCCAAACGACGTTTGCCCTTTATGGTCGCACGTCGTTTGGCTTTGCTCTAAGCGCCTTCGCCGGATTGCTGCCTGAGACGTTTCGGGTTAGGCGCAGTCTTTTCTTCATTGGCCGTCAAGGCGAAATCAATCGCCTCTTGGGCCATGGTCGCTCCACCAAGGAAGGAGAAGGCATTGGTTTGAGCACTTTTGTCGGCCTTCTCTCTTCCCACCACCCGCCTGATAAACGCATCCTGTTCTTGTCTTGCGACTCGAACAGCCTGGCGTAGCATCCGAAGGTTCTGTTTCAGTTCCTAACTGATGTTCAGCCTTGCGTTCGCGAGCTCGATGATATCATCGAGTTGCTCGGCGACCACCCGCATCCCGGGTAGTGGCCCACCGAGCGTGCTGATAGGGCTATACCCTGTCCCTGCTGGGGAGACTCCGGTGCTGCTAGTTGCAGCCTCCGTCACTCCGCTCTCCACCTCCCTGGGAAGAGATCTCACCAAACCCCCCTTGGCAAAGGGGTTTACCACCTCCATGCTTAACGCATCGTCAAAAGAATTATTTTGTTTTGTTTCACTCATTGTACATGGGTCCCCTTGTGGCTGCCGTCGAATCCTACTGGAGTAGTCGCCTTTAATGATCCCATGGTTATCTTTACATGCCTTACGGCATGCAGGGAGGCCATGAAAGGGTTGACACTTACGTGTTCAGAGCCAGATCAGCGCAAGTCAGAAAAGAGCATCTGAGCCTGCTCCCAACTTCTCAACTTCTCCAGTAGTTTCCCTACCGAATCTATTAGACAGATTGGTCTGTACGCTGAGTGCAAAATCTAACGCCTCCTGTACCATGGTTGTGGTACTATGGAAGGAGGAGGAAGCAGTCTGTGTGCTCTTCTTCGCTTTGCCACAACCTTCCAGCCTAGCAGCAAGCACTTCCTGTTCCTGCTATGCAACAAGAACCAAATTGAGAAGCGTAAGCAGGTTCAGCTTCAGGTCTCTTGACATATTGCCCCGTCCATTGGTGAAGTCGATAATGTCATCGAATTGCACCATAACGACGGTTAAGCTTGGCAGGACGCCACTCGACCCTATCTCCACCGTATTGTGCTGCTTCTTGCCGACTATTGGCGCATCGTTATCACTCTCCACGACGACTACTTCGCTACTCGTCCCCTTCAGCTCCATCTCTCTCGCACCCGATGCGTTGGGCGGAGGTCTCTCCAAACCTCTTATCGTGAAGGGGCTTACTTCCGTTTCTTTGTATGTTGGTTTAGCTTTATTCATGACTGTTGGGTCCCCCTTAGGGCTGCCTCGAACCCAGCTGGAGTAGTCGCCTTCTTGCTCCCATGGTTATCTTTGCTGATGCAGTGAGGCCATGCGGGGGATGATACCTCGGTGTTCAGTCGTTCAGATCGGCGTAAGCCAGGACCGAATCAACTGGTCCTATACCCATTTGGTTGGTTAAAGCCAGACGGCTGGATTGGGAAGGCACGCCCCAAGGCCTGCCACGGTTTTACGGGATGGAAGGCAGCTGTGGCATTAGCTCACCAACCATTTCAAGGCGGTATCACTCGGCTTTACTCAACGAGTGGAATGCCACAACGGTTGTATACTATTTCGCCGAAAAACATTTCGCGGAATTTTTTTTCGCGGTACGACATTTCGCGGAATGTATCAACTCTCCGAAACACATTTCGCGGAATGTACCTTTTCACCGAAAATCATTCCGCGGAATGCCATTTGGCGGAATTCAGTTAGAATAATTATCATTCAAATATTTAACGATTTCTGCTTAATTACATGAAACGCAGGCCATTTTTTTTATCTTATACAAACCCGAACCCGACCCGTACCCGAAAATTTTTGCATTCGTAAACCCGTTCTCGACCCGAACCCAACATAATTTAATTATTTAAGCCCGTACAAAAGTTTTCCCCGGAAAATTCAAACTAGATATTTTTTGGTTGTCTTTAAATTGAAAAAAAATGTCAGCCCAAACAAAGAACTAACCTCACAATTAACAAAACTGAATAAAATAATTTTCAGTATTTTATTTTTTAAACCCGTAGATACCGGACCCGAACCCGATATTGTACTAATTTTTCAAACCTGAATCCGACCCAAACAAATCGGGTTCGGGTTCAATTCGGGTTGCGAGTTTCAAAACCTGAAACCCCACCATATCTACTGCCCGGTATAAGGCGAAAGGAGTTGCTAATGTCTTCTTTCAAAGAACACGTCTTCCCGGTATAAGGCGAAGGGAGAAGTAACGGCTTCTTTCAATGGATGCATCTGCCCGGTATAAGGCGAAAGGAGTTGATAATGCCTTCTTTGAAAGAACGCGTCTGCCCGGTATAAGGCAGAGGCAGAGGTAACGCCTTCTTTAAATGGATGCATCTGCCCGGTATAGAGGGAAGGTAGAGGTAACACCTTCTTTAAATGGATGCATCTGCCCGGTATAAGGCGAAATGAGTTGATAATGCCTTCTTTAAATGAACGCGTGTGCCCGATATAAGGCGAAAGGAGGGGTAACGTCTTCTTTAAATGGATGTATCTGCCCGGTATAAGGTACAATTGAAATTTTGAAAACTGCTTCTAAGTATTCTGGGAGGCCTTCCTTAGCCGTGCGGGAAGATGCGTGGCTGCCAAGCAAGACTATGCTGAAGGAGGCTTGGTTCAATATCTGGCCCCGTTCAGGAAATTTATCGAAAAATTTGTTTCGGCTTTTTAGGTAGAAAAGATTTAACGTGTTAATCTCGTGTTCAACGAATTAAAAAAAATGGTAACCTGGCTTAGAAACCTCGCAAGTAATAATTCTAGGAATGCTGAATGAACAAAGGCTATTATTATTAATATTCCGCGAAATGGTGCATTCCGCGAAATGGTACATTCCACCAAAAGTCATTCGGCGAAAAGGTACAAACCGCCAAATGTCGTACCGCGAAAAGTTACAAACCGCCAAATGTTATTCCGCGAAATGTTCAACCGCGAAACTGAATTCCGCGAAATAGTTGTCGGTGAAATGTTATACAATCGCCACAATTGTCAACTGTCAGTTTGATTCATTGTATCTATCTCGATTTCCGCGCGTGTCCGTTGACATTGTTGTTTTTGAAGCTCCTGGTCTGGGCTGTGCGCTTGTGTATGTATGTGTTCCATTCGATTCGACTTGTTTTTTCATCACATTTTTTAATTACAGTAACTATGGACCTTGCGTTCAAGAAAAATGGATGCTAAATTAGAGGCTAATGCTCACAAAAATATGGGTTTAAATATTTCCATAGCGAGTAATTGTCAGAATGTTTAATCTTGACGATTCTTTCGCAATAAAATGCATTCGATCCAGATGGGTCCCAATTCACACTGGATTTTATTCAATCCTCAGCACGGTTCTAGAATTATCCTAATCAGCTGTCCCCGGAAGTAGTGGCCATTTACAAATTTAAGTCAAAACAGGTTGTGTGACACTTTAAACTTCATGATTTCACAAAACAATGATAGAAATAAAAATATGATAAAGCATAAAAGCAGTCTATGTCTCTGCACCTGCAGGAGCGCAAAATGTTGGCTTTGGGGGAGTTGATAGTAACTATGGTGCATTTTAAGAGACTATAAAGGTGTTCGACCGTACGGTGCCCTACTTTTTGTACATACATACACGCTCACATCCACACATATAACAGCCAAAATAAACGAAAATATTGTTTGCATTTGAACAAAGCTTCTTAGTTGTCGACCAAGCATGACTAAGTAGGACGGGAGGGCTGGAACATATTGAAAAGAGACTTTTGAGCATCTTGAAATGACGTTTCTGAACCTTTTGAAAGTAAGCTTCTAAGCTTCTTGAAAGAAGAATTCCAAGTCACTCGAAAGGAAGTTTCCAAGCCTCTTGAAAGTGGGCTTTCGAGCTTCCTGAAACTGGGCTTCCGACCCTTTTGAACAGAGGCTTCCGAGCCTCTTAAAGCCTCTTGAAATGAACGAGGCTTTGGGGATCTTGAAATTACGTTTCTGAGCCTTTTTAATGTAGGCTTCAAAGCTTCTCGAAGGAAGACTTCCGAGCTCCCCCAAAGAAAGTTTCCGAGCCACTTGAAAGTGGGCTTTAGAGCCTCTTGAAATGAGGCTTTGACTAACAAATGACGTTGCTGAGCCTTTTGATAGTAGACTTCCAAGCTTCTTGAAAGAAGAATTCCAAAGGGTTCTAACCCTGTTGAAAAGAAGGCTTGATACCTTGAAAAAGAGGCATCTGAGCTCTTGAATGAGAGCTTTTTACCTTTTTGACTTCCGAATCTCTTGAAAGTGGGCTTCTGAGGTTCTTGAAAGATGACTTTGATTCTCTTAAAAAACGTTGCTGAGCCGTTTGAAAGTAGGCTTCCAAGTTCCTTGAAAGAATTCCGAGCAACTTGATAGAAAGTTTCCTAGCCACTTGAAAGAGGGCATCCGAGCCTCTCGAAAATTGGCATCCTTTTGAAAATAGAGCTTCCGAGCCTCCTGAAACTGTGCTTCCAACCCTTTTAAAAACTGGCTTCCGAGCCACTTGTGGGGGTTGACTGAAAGAGCCCCTCGGAAGGAGGTTTCCAAGCCTCTTAAAGTAATATATTTTTTATAGCGCTTTCGCCCATTAAGCTTCATTGAGTTGATCATATCTTCACTACTGTTCTAGTTCGATTAGAACAGCGTAATTTTTTTATTTCCATTATTTACATTCGTAAATTTCATACACTGACACATCAGATTGTATGTAATTAAGAGTTGCGACATGTGCCGCATTTGACAGCTCTTCTGCTCGTTTGAAACAGGATTTTATATGAGAATGACAGATGAATTTTTTCCAATTCTGACAGTGTCGTTACTCTTAAATACATACACTCTGTTACACATGTTGGTGCTGTCATCGTGCTGATTGATTCACTTTTACTTTATCGGCGTCGTAAAAGTGAACATAGCAGTTGCTCCGCTGTCGCAGTCCGGTTGTCCATCTAGGGTAAAACGACATATTATGGAGGGGTTAAGCACTGTGTCAAAACAAAATTGATTTAAAAAATTCTCCAAAAATTACCTGTTGGTCGATTTCCACATTGTATAGTAGTTGTATAGGATGCTCGTTAACTATAGTTTCGTAAATATTACGTCAATTGTGCTGAACTTATGTTGCTTTGTTTTTATCACACTAAAAACAAACTACCGCAATAGGACGAAGTTGCCTATCGTTGCGATATTTTTTGAAGGTCAGTCCTATTGTTGTGGTATTGCATGTAATTCTTATGGAGAACGATACCGCAACAATAGGACCTTAGCACTACCGCAATAATAGGCTCAAAGGATTCATATTTTTAACGAAAAATGTTGATTTTTCATCATTTTGAACGGTATTTTGTCAAACAAAAGTAGTTCTAGTCGTTAATCCGAAGAGTTTTAGCGTACCCACAATTCTTTTTAATGCTATTATATCCAGAATGGACTACTTTAACACTACCGCAACATTAGGACATACCACAACGATAGGACGTTTTACCCTACTATATTTAGATCCGTTTGTGTAAAGCCATGATTCGGTTGCCATTGTTCGATTATTTTTTAGATGAATTAACATCTGAGGAGGGTCATATGTCGCAGTTACTGGTTGACGGTTGAGCGTAGTGGACGGGCGTCCCCCATAGCCGCCCCATCCCCTAACACGTTTTTCAGTGACGGCTGGGAATCGAACCCATGACCGTCCGCGAACATGTACCCAACTACGCTACGGGACCCCCCTAAGCCTCTTAAAAGGAGAAGGCTTTCGAACCGCGTAGTACTTCCAAGAGTTTTTTTTCTTTTGGAAAAAAGCTTTTATGCCTCAAGGCTTCTGAACCTTCAAATTCAATATTTTAGTTAAGAACTATATTTTTAACATATTTCATAATTTTGTTTCGATCAAGAAGATTGCTTTTGATATTTTGTCCCACAGTCCTTCATACACTGCAGTGCACTGTGTGTGTGGTGGACATTATTCGATGGTTTGATTTACTGATTTCTATTCATATTATGAACAATACAAAGTCTTGCAATATAAATTTATACAATTTATGAAAACCTTTGTAATACGTCCGCCATTACTAAAATGTGTTGGAATTTGATGCACAAATGTACCATGCGTCTCCATATGCTCCAGGTCAAAGCATGGGAAATCCCAAAGATTTTTTTTCAAACGAATTCCAAAAAAAAAATCCCTTTTGAATCCCTGAGAAACATCAAACAATATTTTTTTGGAGGTTCCGTGGTCTAGTAGGCTACACATTCGCCTTATAAGAGGATGGTCATGGGTTCGATTCCCAGAATACAGAAATGCCACAGTAGATCTCGGCAAAGTAGCGGCTAATACACAGAGTGCCAACCAAATAAACAAACGGAATAAAGAAAACCTAACAGTTTTCTGTGAAAATACGATGAAATTTCCTGGCGAAGTCCAGTAGATTTAACGAGGGAACTCAAACTTGATGCGACTTCGAAGTCGAGTCAAGCTTGAGACCCTGAAGGCGGCCTTACTGTTGATGTCGAAATACGTATCTGTCAAAGGTACAATCAAGTGGTGGAATTAAATGGAATTGTTCGAACTCGTCTTATGAAAAGAAAAGACATTCCACTAAAAGCTCAAAATATTTTGTTTTATTATTTTGTTTATCACCGCTTTCAATTCGGTGGATTAAAGGAATATGAATAATTTATCGACTAGTCATTGCTATTTGCGTACCCTATATCTATTAAAATAAATTAGAGATTTAAACTTTAAAACAAGTCACAACATCCTTTCATGACTGCTGAAATTGATCAAAGAACTCTCTATACTTTCATTTGGTCATCTGAGATAGAAAAAGGCGCTTTGCTCTCTGTCTTATGACGATCACGACCTTTTACATTAATGGTTATGACACACGTCACCGCCAACAATTTTCAATCCGCCGTAGGTCTAGAGGATTAAAATCTGCCTTCCTAGTCTGTAAATGCAACGAAAATGCCTTTTTCCCTAAAATAATTAAATTTATCTTTGGTACTGCGAAGTCATCCTTTCCTTTGAAAAAATAAAAATCTATTTTTACAGTTTGCCAAACCCAGATGAAATTCCCAAGACATACTTTTGAAAGGCTTTAAGCCCGATTTAGTCCTCTCATGCTATGGTGAAAATGTGCTTCAATCCAACATTAATGGCAAATAGTCACTTCCGGCAACTAAACGAGAGTAGTACCAATTTGAATCCTTGTTACCACCAGAGGTAAATACCAAAGGTGCATCATCAAAGCGAAAGCGGAAGTCGTCTCATGTACTTGTTCAGTTGGCTCGTTGTGGTTTTTCAATTTCGGTAGCTTGCAAAATAAGTTCCTTGTTTTGCGGAATCAAAGCGGTGACGATAATGACGACATGAAAGGAGAAATGGGAACGTTGATTACCTCCCCGCGTTGTAGCTCTGGAAAGTTTATTTCGAGCACAAAATCACCTCCCAGTCAGTGGAAAGTAAGCCGTTCAACTTTTGTTTGATTAGATTGAATCCGAGCAACAAATTATTTTGTAAATTATTGCACGGAGCTATGTAAATAACAATTTCCAAAGAGATTAAATAAGTGATGTGTCCGCGCAAATCAACATCGCATAAAAATAATTCGTATCACTTCGAGCAATTGCGTTGGTTACGTTGGGTACGAAAATCAATTATTCCTTTATCATAACCCATAACTTCGGCATGTGTAGAAAGAGAAAGCATTGCATATCAATATGTAACTGGACTTTGAACATTAATCAATCTTACATTTACATCAATCTATGACTATATTCGATCTCTTCGTTCTTGGAATAGAAACGAAGCTCAACTGGATCACAGCCACGACAACGGCGAAACACAAACCCCACCGGCGTGAGGTGTTGAAAAATAACTCGCCTTTCTCGGAGCATCCTTTCGTGTCCTGTCCTGGTCCATCCAATTTCGTCATCACTCGACCCGAGGGACACATAGCCAGATAGGATTTTCGTGTTCAAACGATAATTGTGCTCCGTCACGGTTGATATTTTTGTGTCTGGATGAAATACATTCATCATTCACGTGACCTTCCCCAGCCGTAACCTGTTGATATCGATCCAGATAGATTGAATTTCGTTTCTATTTCAGCAGTGGTATGAGAACCCGATTTAAGTAGTGAAGCAACGAATCTTACAGTGAGTAGGGAAATGAAATTCGCTAAGCGATAGAAGTGCGACGCATATTTTTCCTCCGACAATGTGAATCTTCGGCTGTAAGTCGCCTTTCCGGCTGGTACAAATCTGTTTATCTTCTCAAAACAAGTAACCACCTTCAAGTGCTACAACTGTTACCACAATAGCTCGAAGGAGACCCTCGCTTCGCAACTGCTTCTGCTACGCTACAACAAGCGCCACCACCAACATTCGTGCCAAACGCTACAGCTACCATCAGCATTACCAACACGGTGCCAGCCCGACGAAGGTGTCCTTCAAAGAAACTTCCAGCCTCTACCAGCTCGAAATGGAATCCGTTGGGCACGTCACGGTGCCGCTACGGGTCGGCGGCAAAAAGATGCGCAAACGGCGCGAACTGGACGCGCTCGTTGCGCACTCGCTTGCTAAAAGGTAAGAGTTATCGTAGGTACTCCTAATGTTCTAACAAGCTTAAATGTAGAAGACACGAGATAACAAAATGGTAATATGATTGTGTTGTAGAACAGTCTCTTTGTAATGCTATTCAAAAGTTAGTTTTTGTAGTATGTTGTGAACAGTGATGGGAAATGTCATTTCGATGTCATGGGACTAATTTGCTAATAACTTTTTTCACAAGTTCAATCAAAGGTAATTGCCTATTGGGGATTAAACCACCCGACTTAGACATTAATTTACAATGTTGTGAAAACTCATATGTGAATACCCAACAAACATTCACTAGTTGAACTAACATCAGCAGGGTGTCGACTACCTGGAAAAACCTGGAAAGTCAGGGAAAGTCAGGGAATTTCATTTTGGACCTGGAATGTCAGGGAAAGTCAGGGAAATTTGATTGAGGTCAGGGAAAAAAATCACAAAAACAAATATTGCGAATTTATAGTGATTTTTTTAAATTCGAGCAATATACTAAACTAAGGACACTTATGACAATGAAATTCTGAACCAATTTTATTCCATTGAAAAAGGACCAATGAAGGTACTGAAATGTCGGATCGGAATTAGTATAACTGCTGGTCATCAGACTGCATAGCCGATAAACAATACTCCGAGGCAGTTACAGTCGACAACCACCTCCACTATCAAGCTATAATGCTTTTTTTGTGTGGCCGTTGGCAGTCTCTAGACCAGAAGTCTACTCCGGGCCCTTTACATGTCCCCCATGGAAATCGAGTTTGTTTCTATTAATAACTAAACAATAACAGTGGTTCCAAAGCCATATTGCTCAAATGGCCACTTTTGATACCTGATCCAAATAGTTTTTTAAAGTCCCCTTTAATATTTTAGATTTTTTAGTTGGAATGGTTTTGTATTGGAGTCAATTTGATTTTTTTGCAGTTTCCTTATTATTAGCGTTTGAGTCATGTTTCCATCAAACAAAAGAAGTTCTGAAAGTTCGTTCAAATACTTTGATGATGATTTTCAATCGCAAGAGTTATTCCTTGTAAAATAATTTGAAGACCCTATGATATAGCAAAATTTCATTTAATGCTCTAATAATCTCTAAAACATCTAATACCTATAGTACATTTCCTTTTGATAAAAATGTGACGCCCAAAAAATTATCTAGTGAAAGCAGTCGAAACTGAATCATATGGCTAAAATAGGCCATAGTTCAGAACAGTTCAACAAACAATCATCAAACATGTTCAACCTACAATCAACAACTGGATATTTGGAAGCTTGTTAAACGAAAACCCCGAATAGTATCTTTGTTGACTTGTGACGGCACTCTACAGCATCGGCCTCATCTCCAAACATGATTCGGAGGGTAATATTTTAAAACATTACGTGAACTTCCATTTGATGATGGGCTTATAAAGTCATTGGTCGATCCTCGCGTCCTTAGGTGGTCAAATTAATGGTCATGTAGAGAAAATGATAGTGGATAAAAGCATCATATGGACTACCTCATGTACGTAGGTGGCGATGGTCACATTAAACGTTACTCGATACTCCATAATAATGCTCGGACGCAAGAGGAGGTTGATGTTGTTGTCAATGGTAATGTTTCAGTTTTACATTCGCTACTTTTGATTTTTATAAAACAATTTTATCATGAAGTATTCTGGTTGATCTTTGAGAATTTTGTTCAGAAATTACTTCAGAATTCTCACTGAAACATAGAACAATCCCAAAGGATGGCTCCTGGCTCCTCGATGGATGTTTAGTAGATTTTTTCAAAAGCTCCGCTCCAAAAACTTGGTATGGTATTTACTCAAATTTGAATAGAATGTCTTCGTGAAAGGATTCATATAAAAATATGCAGTGGAATCTGCTAACATATTTCCACGAGTTCTTCAAAAAACTCTATGAGATGTTCCTTATTAAGTTTCATTGCTTGTTGCAATTCTCTATAAATAAAACAATGATGGTTTAACTCCCCTTAGCATTTCAGACTAGTTAATGCCTTTTTAAAAAAACACCAATTTTTGGATATTTTTCCATGGGACCATTGTTTTATTTAATCCGAAGGCCATAATCGACAAAAAATTAACGACCTGACTGTTCAATCAAAGTTAATTGCCTATTTCCGGGGATTAAACCACCCGACTTGGACGTTAATTTACAATGTTATGGAAACTCATATGTGAATATGTACGTTATGTGGAAGATATTTGGGAATCTCGAGCTCGTTCAGTAGCCGCTAGGTTGCGAAGGCCGACGGAGGTCCTTCGTAGCTTAGTTGGTTAAAGCACCAGTCTAGCGTACTGTAGGGTCATGGGTTCGAGTCCCATCGAAGGGAAAGTGGTTACCTCCAATACATTTTTCAAATCAATATCTTCCACATAACGTACATATTCACATATGAGTTTCATAACATTGTAAATTAACGTCCAAGTCGGGTGGTTTAATCCCCGGAAATAGGCAATTAACTTTGATTGAACTGAACCTGAGTTGCGTGCTCTTGCCTACGCAATGCGGTCGGGTCTGAGCTTGACGACCGACTGGCAAATGCTTACACAACCTCACTTGATCAGTACCGTTGCTGATGAAGAATGTGTATAGCCGCCAGACATTCTAAATACTCACGCTCCTCTAATGTGGACGTGTACAATACACATGTGGAAGTATTGGCTTGAGAAATGGATTGCGAGTGATTTGACTATGCGTCCAATTTGGGAATCTCGAGCTCGTTCAGTAGCCGCTAGGTTGCGAAGGCCGACGGAGGTCCTTCGTAGCTTAGTTGGTTAAAGCACCAGTCTAGCGTACTGTAGGGTCATGGGTTCGAGTCCCATCGAAGGGAAAGTGGTTACCTCCAATACATTTTTCAAATCAATATCTTCCACATAACGTACATATTCACATATGAGTTTCCATAACATTGTAAATTAACGTCCAAGTCGGGTGGTTTAATCCCCGGAAATAGGCAATTAACTTTGATTGAACTGAACCTGAGTTGCGTGCTCTTGCCTACGCAATGCGGTCGGGTCTGAGCTTGACGACCGACTGGCAAATGCTTACACAACCTCACTTGATCAGTACCGTTGCTGATGAAGAAATGTGTATAGCCGCCAGACATTCTAAATACTCACGCTCCTCTAATGTGGACGTGTACAATACGCATGTGGAAGTATTGGCTTGAGAAATGGATTGCGAGTGATTTGACTATGCGTCCAATTTGGGAATCTCGAGCTCGTTCAGTAGCCGCTAGGTTGCGAAGGCCGACGGAGGTCCTTCGTAGCTTAGTTGGTTAAAGCACCAGTCTAGCGTACTGTAGGGTCATGGGTTCGAGTCCCATCAAAGGGAAAGTGGTTACCTCCAATACATTTTTCAAATCAATATCTTCCACATAACGTACATATTCACATATGAGTTTCCATAACATTGTAAATTAACGTCCAAGTCGGGTGGTTTAATCGCCGGAAATAGGCAATTAACTTTGATTGAACTGAACATGAGTTGCGTGCTCTTGCCTACGCAATGCGGTCGGGTCTGAGCTTGACGACCGACTGGCAAATGCTTACACATCCTCACTTGATCTGTACCGTTGCTGATGAAGAATGTATAGCCGCCAGACATTCTAAATACTCACGCTCCTCTAATGTGGACGTGTACAATACACATGTGGAAGTATTGGCTTGAGAAATGGATTGCGAGTGATTTGACTATGCGTCCAATTTGGGAATCTCGAGCTCGTTCAGTAGCCGCTAGGTTGCGAAGGCCGACGGAGGTCCTTCGTAGCTTAGTTGGTTAAAGCACCAGTCTAGCGTACTGTAGGGTCATGGGTTCGAGTCCCATCGAAGGGAAAGTGGTTACCTCCAATACATTTTTCAAATCAATATCTTCCACATAACGTACATATTCACATATGAGTTTCCATAACATTGTAAATTAACGACCTGACTGTGTTCAATCAAACCAAGTTATTTAAGGTATTGCAGTGGTTAGAATATTTTGTTAGGCTTACTATAAGTGCTGCAATGATTTATGTGAGCTTGTAGGGATTGTATTCATGATTATCTGGAAGATTGCAAGCAGTCCTTAACTATTTTTAGAAGTCCATAAACTCCACAGAGAGTGAATAAGAATAGGTACCTACTTACTTCGTAAGTATACTTGAGAGCCATGAAGGTTTCTCGATGTTCATCTAATCCGTAAGATTTTTTAACGGCATTAGAAGGATTTCTAAAAGCTTCCACGATGGATAGGAAAGAGTTCAAAAGTCGTGTCAAAGGATACAAGATTTCACACAAATTTCAAGAAAGATAATGAAAATGATTTGAAGAAGTCCGTCAGTAGTATTGGAGGTCTATTGCGACACCAGTGAGTCCGTGAGAATTCCCAATGGTGGATGAAGGTACTAGAAAACTTATAACATTAATTGGAGCTAATTTTGGAAAGAGGTGAATTATGAAAAAAAATCAGGAGTTCTGCGCCTTAACTAGAATCTTTATGAACGACCAGAATTGCCAACGATATTCTCCAAATCCTCAATGTTCTGTTTCTAGAGGTGATTAGGCTTCCAGTAGCTCAGGAACTCATAATGGACTTCAAGGGTTTATACATGCAGAGATTTTCAAGCGCTTCTAGGAATTGAAAAAAACATTTTTCATACCTGGAATTTTTCGAGGAATGGTCTGGAAAGTCAGGGAAAGTCAGGGAATTTTATTCTCAAATTTGAGTCGACACCCTGATCAGTGTGATGATTTAATTCAGCGCTGTGTTGAATTATGTCTGTACTATTTCTTATCACAACTTCTGTTCAAGCTTTGTTCACACAATTTTGGCGAAGTTATACAACTACAACATCTCATTTTGAAAAACAACTTTATTAACTGATTCGTTAAACCTTTAATATGCATTTTACTAAGCCCCAATTCAGCTACATGTGAATTCTTCGAAAATAATAACGCATAGAAGGTAAAACATCATAAAGATCTCCAATGAACATATTTTTAAGCAATTGCTATTTTCATATAATCATTTTAAAATTTTCCTAAATCGGGTCTCGAACTGCTGTCATTTGATCATCCGCCGGTAACGTTGTCATCCGCCATCCTTGATTTGTTAGATATGGCTCACTCAATGCATAACATAAATAATATTATTGCTGAATATGAATCATAATTGGACTCTTATTCAATAAGTCGATCTGTCAAACCAGTTTGTTAATAACTGAACAAGATTTTTATTTCAACCATTGTTCAGCCAGTCATAACCATCGCACACTAGGAAAAATACGTAAAAATAATGTCGATAAACGATAAAATAAAATCCATCCTCAATGCTATTTATGAATTTATGAAAATAAAATCAATGTATATTCGGCCTTCCTCAGAATCTCTTGATAAACGGTTGCGATATGATTGTCAAATGCTAAGATTATTCCAATTTCTCCGCAATAAAGATCATCATCCATGCGGTAATGGTGAGATTCCTCACATCAAAGATTCAATAATTTTCCGACGTTATTCAACGTGGTTATGTCCGGCTTTTAGTAAATTTATTTCCGCATGAACGCATGATTTTTGTTATTGCTCCAGCAGTTTTGTTCGTTATAATTTCCGACAGCTATAAAAAGACGAATATAAAAAAGCATGTCTTGAAAATAAATCATTATTTTATTGTCTTTTTATTGTCTTTATTGATTTATTGATGTCTATTTGTATTATTCAGCATCCATTTTTCTTATAAATCAAATTTTCCAGATTTAGAATCCAGATTTTCTCTCAAACTGAAAAAGCATAATGTTTTTTTCCACTGTGCGATAGATCAGATAAATGTGAAATCCAATAGTTAAGAAGGACCAATGTTAAGTAGGATGTCTAATGCTTGCTTACTAACTTACTATTTAAACGCAATTCGACCACCCTGTCAGAGCATCGCATCATAGTCGAACAGAGAACTTTAAAAATCATTAGTTCAGCACATTGTTAAACTTCCCCAATGTGCTGAAATGTGATAAAACGAAACGTTAGTTCGACTTCAAATAAAGGTAGTAAACAAATAAATAGGTCATGTCGAATATTAGTTAGATTAAATGCTGAAATGAAATCTGTCTAGCGAATTATTCAGCATCCATTTTATTCAGCTACGAAGATCACAAATAAACAATAATTCAACCTAGTTGCTTATTTGTAGCTTGTCGTTGTTTGTTGGGTATGTACGTTATGTGGAAGATATTGATTTGGAAAATGTATTGGTAACCACTTTCCCTTCGATGGGACTCGAACCCATGACCCTACAGTACGCTAGACTGGTGCTTTAACCAACTAAGCTACCAAGGACCTCCGTCGGCTTCGCAATTTAGTGGCTACTGAACGAGACCGAGATTCCCAAGCCAACACTGCCACATGTGTATAGTACACGTTCAAATACTCACGCTCCTCTATGAATCTGTCAATGGCGTGTGGAGAAATACAGCGCCATCTCCCGTCATGTGCAACGACCAACAAGGGAATTTGCTGACAGATAAAACCGAAGTGACTGCCAGGTGGGAGCAACACTTCGAGCCACCAGACATTCTATTATACACATGTGGAAGTGTTGGCTTGAGAAATGGATTGCGAGTGATTTGACTATGCGTCCAATTTGGGAATCTCGAGCTCGTTCAGTAGCCGCTAGGTTGCGAAGGCCGACGGAGGTCCTTCGTAGCTTAGTTGGTTAAAGCACCAGTCTAGCATACTGTAGTTCGGGTTCGGGTTCGAGTCCCATCGAAGGGAAAGTGGTTACCTGCAATACATTTTCCAAATCAAGTTATTTACAATTGTGTTTTTATATAAACATGTAGACCCTAAAGGATGCAATAACTTTTTCTAATAGCTCATTGCTCTAAATCTGAAAATGGTGGCATGAGATCCCAATTACTGTCAAATGACATTAAAGTCATGACATTCCGTGGCATTCTTTAAATTTCGTTCTCATTCTTCACACAACAACAGTACAATAATCTGTTCGACAAAGTTCTAAGATCCTTTAAGCATTACATGTTATCAAAAATACTCCTATTTGAAAAAGTTATTAGCAAATTAGTAATAGCAATCCATTGACATTTTTATGACATTTCCCATCACTGCCTGGTTGTGAAAACTTTAAAACTCAATAAAGTTTAGGGCGAGGTGCGTGTGTGTACCCCCACTGTCTGGTTGTGACGTTATGGAAGAAAGCTGTCTGTTTAAACAGTTAGATTTAATCCGGGTTTGGGGGGTCCCGTAGCGTAGTTGGCTACACGTTCGCTCCACAAGCGAATGGTCATGGGTTCGATTCCCAGCCCCTCCACCAAACCCTCGTCAGTCGCCAGATACGCAGCCTATACGGTGGCGTATTGGGGAGCGCTCTTACCGTTACGACTGCCTGATGACGACTGACAAATTGTTCTTCTCGGAGGCATTCCTCCAACGTACCCGGATAAATGGCAACCGAACAATGCAACGATCATTGGATTCACGACACGGACAAATGGACACAATGGACTCACGGTGAGATGGACCAGCAACGACAACAACAATGAATAATGGAAAAATCTAAAAATAGATTCTGTGTGGATTCTGGCAGCAGAATACCACAGTAGATTCCGGCACAGTAGCGGTTAAGTAACACAGAGTGCCTACCAAATAAAGAAAGGAATAAAAAAAATTTAATCCGGGAATGAAAAAGTGCTAGTATTGCAGCTCTAAAGACTGCGTGTTGTTTCATGACCAGTCCGATGTCACTTTTGCTTATAATAACATCCGCCTGTTTATGCTGCCATTATCAATTATCAAATGGATAATTCCAAATTATCAAATCCAGCGCGTATTTAGTTTTTCTTTCACACGAAATAAGAGTGTAAATTGAAACAATCTCACCAAATGTGTAACACAAGCAACTATCTGGAAACCGGCTTCATAGTCCTATAGAAGGGCTTTGAGACAGTAAGTGGGGGCTTTGAGACATTTCGTTGAATGACGTTTAGTCGAATTTGGTCGAATGTTGAAAATGAATTTCAGTAGTAATTTAGGCCGATACAAATATTTAAAAACTATTTTATCTCCCCCCTCGGATTTTTTGCCAAAAAAATTATATTTTGAGGGGGCAACAATTATTTTAATATTTAATTTTTATTATCACCCCCCCTTGACCTTTCGGAGACCACTACGACAAAAAGTTAATTAAATATTTGTAACGGCCTTATGTAATTTAGTAAAATAAATAATTAGTCAATAGATTTTTAGTTAAATTTGATTAAATAATACAATATATTTTGCGACGTTTTTTCATCATTTATACTCTTATGAAATAAATTAAGTCGTACTCAGAATTCGCTTTCGATTTCGCTGTTGGCTACCGTGCCCATTTCTCTTGAAGATTGTGATAGTTGCCGCCAGCCCCCCTCATGTTTACATACTTTTTTCATTCTTCTCAGCTCTCCAGCTGGTCATGTTCAACAAAACTGCTTCGATGTTTACAGTCAGTCCCATTGTTCTCAGTCGACCACGTTGGAATATGTCACAGTAATCTATAAGCTAATAAGAATGCAAATGGGAAACAAGTTGGCCGAAAACTTAGTTTAGACCAAATGGCCATTTGACCTAATGTCTATTCAACGTAATACCTTTCCAACCAACTGTCAATTGACGAAACATATCTACCGTTTTCCTAGATTTTTTTTATGAACTTATCATTTTTTTATTGCTTTATTTACGTGATTTTTTATAATGAACTTATCATTGTTTGGACAATATTCTTCTTCATATTGGCATTACATCCCCACACTGGGACAGAGCCGCCTCGCAGCTTAGTGTTCATTAAGCACTTCCACAGTTATTAACTGCGAGGTTTCTAAGCCAGGTTACCATTTTTGCATTCGTATATCATGAGGCTAACACGATGATATTTTTATGCCCAGGGAAGTCGAGACAATTTCCAATCCGAAAATTGGCTAGACCGGCACCGGGAATCGAACCCAGCCACCCTCAGCATGGTCTTGCTTTGTAGCCGCGCATCTTACCGCACGGCTAAGGGGGGCCCCGACAATTGGACAATATTGGAACAATAATTACGTGATTTTTTTAAACACCGCAATACATAATTTAGTTTTCAATTATTATTGTCAAAGTTGCTTGCTTTCAAATATCCATTCGAGAAAAAAAAGTCATAAGATTAAACATACCATGATTGATCTTTAGAAAATTCACTTTCGACCAAATGTACAAAAATTCTTCATCCTAAAATCTGCTTTTAACTATAGATAGCAGAATCTATAGATGAGCATGGCTGAGTTCCTTTTTTGCCCGTGCACACGCGTATATGACGTCACAGTCCTTAACGTTTCCATTGAAATCGTGATGTCATGCTCGTTTGGAGACACGTTTGACAGTTCGTTTGGAGACAGAGGATTTATTTTCGCTCATCTATATATTCCACTGTCTATACTTTTGACTAAATGTCCATTCGACGTACTGTCCTTTCGACCATTCGTCATTCGACCAAATGTCCTAAGTCTCTAGTGGCCTAAAATTTATTTTCGACTAAAAGTCCATTCAACCAAATGTCCATTCGACGTAATGTCCTTTCGACTATATGTCTTTCGACTTAATGTCATTCGACGAAATGGTATACACGGTTAGAAAACAGGTACCTAATTTTAGGTACTTTTTTATCTTGCATCTCCCTTCCACTTCGCTTTGTTGTCATAAAATGATGAGCAAAACTACTCAACATGAGCACTAAAGTGTGGGAACCCAACGTTAAGTAATCCCATGTTTACAAAAGTTGAGTAAAATCTACTTAACTTTTGGCTAGTTTCTGTTTAAAATTAAGTATATTTTACTTAATATTAAGTGAATTTTACTTAATTCCAAGAAAAAAATACCTAATTTTGGGTTCCCACACTGAACCTCCGATTTGAGTGAAAAGTACCTAATATTAGGTACTTTTTTCTAAGCGTGTAGAGTCCTATAGAAGATATTGGCTATTCGAGTCATCGCTGGAACGTCGCTGGACCGTCGCGTCGCTCGACCAGCGAGCACTTTCCAGTTTTGTGCTGCATTGAATTTGCCTGCGTCGCTGGAGCACTTAGGGCCTATTCACAAATTATATAACGCTTTAAGGGGTGGGATGGTGACTGTCCGAACGTTACGGCCCATACACATTTTAGAAACCTTCCATACAAAACACGTTACGAGGGGGTGGGTGGGGGTTGAAAATGGTCTATTTTAGCGTTATGTAATTTGTGAATGAACGCTTACTGGAAAGGGTCGCCAGCGACCAGCGACGTTTCAGTCGAGCGACGTAGTTAAGACAAGTTTATACATGTTATTGATTTTATCTGCATCGACAATAGACAATTCGTCAAATGACGTTCAGTCGAATGACATTTAGTCGAAAGGACATTTGGTCTAAGGTACATTTGGTCGAATGGACATTTAGTCGAATGGACATCTAGTCGAAAACACATTTAGTCGAAAAGACATTTAGTCGATTGGACATTTAGTCGAATATTGAAAGCGAATTTAAGTCGGTAATAGGTAATTTAGTAAAATGGATAAATAGTTAATAGATTTTCGGGTAAATTTGAATAAATAATACACATGATGCAAGGATGTACTAATTAGTTACCCTTTATTCTATTTTTTGTCACAAGCTCAAAAACCAAAAAAACAATCAATGTTATTTTCCAATAATTCATCGTAGTCAGCTTTGGGACTTTTCGATGTTTGACATTTAGTCGGGAATATTTTTTTTTTATTATAAACCCATAACTCTGTGGGCAGTATTGGAGCAATAATTATATGACTGCTTGACCCGAGCAACACAAGTCAAACACGAATGGTTGCAGCAACTTGATTGTGACTGAATCCGGTCACATATAAGTTGCAGTAACCTATGTGGAATATGTGTGCTGCTTGGGGAAACACCGCAATAAATTATTTATTTTTCTAAATATTATTATTATTATGACTAAAGTTCGTTTCGTTCAAGCATCCATTTGACGGAACGTCATTCGACCAAATGTACCAAAATTGTTCATTCGGAAATTCGCTTTCGATCAAATTTTTTTTCGACGTAGTGTACTTTCGACCAAACATCATACGTCTCTAGTGGACTATAAAATCATTTTCGACTAAATGTCCATTCGACCAAATGTCCCTTCGACGAAATGGTATACACACCCGTTTCAAAGCACTAAGAGACTGAGTAAAATTGTACTGCCGTCTCTTTTTTTTCTCACGGAAATCTTACTCATTTTTCGTAAAAAGTGGAACTACACAAATTATGAGTAGTTCCACTTTTTACGAAAAATTAGTTAGATTTCCGTGAGAAAAAAAGAGACGGCAATACAATTTTACTCAGTCTCTGAGTGATTGTTTGAATCGGGCGTGTAGATTCGAAGATGTGCCCACGCGAGATTTCACCGCGATCCTCAGTCAGCAACGCTTCATCCGATCTGAGCTTAATTCACTCACGGAGCCATTGATGATTCATTGCGGATCCTCCGTTCTGGTTGGCACCATTTTGTTGGTCCTTTTCGCTCATTACTAAATATTTCCTCCCAAAACAATAAAGAATTACGTGACAAACCTAAAACACATTCACTCGTGAGCTAAGTGGTGCGGTTATTATTTATTTATTTACTCATTTTAAGGCCGGAGTGGCCTCTGCAGTACATAAAAGTCCACTCCATTCAACTCGATCCATGGTTGCACGTCACCAACCACGCAATCTACGGGGGTTCCGTAAATCGTCCCCTACCCGATCGGTTCACCGTGCACGCTGCGAACTTCGCCTTCTTGTTTCTATCGGACTATCCAACATCCTGTCTACGTGTCCGGCCCACCACAGTCGTCCGATTTTATTTTCGCGATGTGATCGATAGATAGTTCTCCAAAAGGCAGATGCAACTCGTAATTCATTCGCCTCCTCCATATACCGTCTTCCATCTGCAACCCGACATGGACAGTGCGCAACACTTTTCTCTAGAAAACTTCAAGTGCGCGTTGATCCTCCACGAACATAAACAAGGTCTTGTGTCCGTGGTGAACTACCTGTCTAATGAGCCTTTTTTCGATAGTTAGTTTGGTACGGTGGCGAGCTCTATTCGATCGAATCATTTTGCGGGGTCCGAATTTTCAAACAATTTCCTTCTATAATGCGTCTTTGAATTCTTCTGCTGGTATCATTAGCAGAGGTCATCAGTGGTCCAAAAGACTCGAATTCTGCATCAACTCGATCAAACTCGTGGTGAATGGCTCATGTTGTCTTCTCTTGAGCCTCTTCCTATCTCTACTTCGTCTTCGACGTGTTGATGACTAGTCCAATCCGCTTGTCCCCGATAGCCTGCTGGGCGAACGCCATGCAACGGTCCCTAAACCGTGTTTTACACTCACCAAAGCGCTCGTTATGTTGTTTGACCCCTACCAGACGGTGGACCTCAGAAGTTCGTGTCCTGGGAAGGGTGTTCATAATCATCCTCAGGAATTTGTACTGTACTCTTTGGAGTTTCAGATGATGCGTTTTAGGGCAGCTCTCCCAGACCGGCATGCTGTATTCGATCACGGGGAGGGGCTTACTTTTCCGGGACAATGACGACCGGCGGTTGATCAAAGGATACAGCAGTTTCAACTAAATGTTACACTTTGTCACCGTCTTGTCAACCTGTTGCCCAAAAATAAGCTTGCTATCGAGGGTCAAGCCAAGGTAGTCAGCCTCGTTGGCCCATCCCACGGTCGTGCCATTGAGGATGATTTTGCAGTCCTCAGCCAGAACAAGCCTGGGAGACTTCGAGTGGGGGAAGATGATGATCTGGGTCTTCACCGCGTTGATACAGATCTACCAGCTGGTGAAGCAATCTGTCAGGACATCCAGGCCTCGTTAGAGTTTTGCCACGAGCGCTCGAATGAATCGTCCCCTGTAGACGATAGAGGTGTCATCTGCGAACAGTGACAAAGTGCCACCTTCTTAGGGTTCTGGCATGTCGGAGGTGAACAGATTGAACAGCAGTGGCCCTAGGATATTACCTTGTAGGACGCCTGCAATAATGTCGTGTGCATTGGAACTCGCTCCGATGATTAATACTTTCACCAGGGAGCTGGGAAGATTTTAGCGATGTTGTTTGTATACCAGGCCATCATGCCATACATTGTCAAATGCTTTCTCGACATCGAGTAAGGCCATGGCAAATGTGTGAGAAACATGCTTGTTCCGTCTGAGGACGTTGATTACTCGGGTCAGTTGGTGTACGGTTGATCGATCACGCCGGGAACCAAACTGCTAACCGCGCAAGATGTTATGTTGTTCGGCAGACTCGAGTAGACGTTGGTAAATTGCTTTTTCAAACAGCTTGGATAACCCTGAGAGAAAACTGATGAGACGATAGCTTTTTGAAGAGGAAGGCTTCCTGAAGGGAATGACTTTCGCAGACTTCCAATATGATGGGAAGTAGCTGAGTCGCTGATTGAAGATCAGCGAAAGGAGCTCAAAAAATGGAGCACTCATGTGTTTGAGCTTGATGTTTAGGATGCTGTCGAAGCTTGGGGACTTCATATTTTTTGATGATTTGACATAGGCTGCCAATTCGCCAGCTGAGATCTCCAACTCCTCCGAGAAGTCGTTTGGAGTCAGATGGATGTTGTTCGCAAGCTCGCTGACGGCTGCTTCGTGTGGACTGATGATGTTCTGTCCAAGATTGTGTGAGCTGACGAAATAGCGACATATTTCGGCTACCTTCTCTACAGGAGTCATCAAGCGATCCTGAGAGTCATTGTTGTCTAGTGGGATCAAAGGTGGAATGGGCCAAGGCTTGGATTTTAGAATTTTGGTTAGCTTCCAGAACGGCTTAGCACAGTCTAGGAAAGCGCGGATCTTATTGGAAAAATCACTATTTCTGAGGTCCACAATTCTGGCCTGAATAATTTTGGTCATGCCACTGCACCGGGCCTTAAGCGCAGGCAGCCCAGTACGTTGGTACTGCCTGCGAGTGACATTTCGAAGACGGATCAAATCTTTGGTGAGTGTATCAATGGTTAGGGTGTTGCTTACCTACTGGGCCTTTGGTACATTCTGCTCGCGGGCTAGGGAAAGCGCCTCCTATATTGCGTGCAGCTGCTCTTCGACGTCTTCGGATGACACCGGATGCCGCTGGTAGTCGATGTTCTCGTCCACGCAGCGTTGGAACCTACCCCAGTCGACTTGGTGATAATTACGCTGGATTAGCTCGTGCCGATTCACCGAAGTTCCAACTTCCGCCACCACCAGATAGTGGTCCCAGCTGAGCTCCTGGAAGACGACCGGCTGGGAGACGTGATCGTTCATGTTTGTGATGAAGATGTCGAGTGTTGCATGGCCCCGGACCGTGTCAACCGGGTAGGGCTGTCAGGGCTCAGGATGGTGCAGTGGCCCTTCACCTCGTCGATGAACCAGACGACTCCATTCCGGTTTGAGATGGTTTGAGACTAATCCCCACGATTAGTGCTTTGCGTACAGGTCTCCAGCGATGATGAACTGTCCCTGCCGCCGAGTGAGCTTGACTATACCCCTTCGTAGTTCGTCTATAAACCTTCGCGTCGTCGACTTTGACTTGTGTGGGACAGTAAGCCACGATGAACGTGACGTCTCCGACGGAGGTGGTGACTTCCACTCCAACGGCTTCGATTATTTTGAGCTTGAAATCCGGCAGCAGTGGCAAGCGATGTTGCTCCGCAAGGCGATTGCCACTCCTCCCCCTCTGGAGCTTGTTTGATCGAACCTCACTAGCCTAACACCCGGGATTGTAGCGCTTACCACGTGCATCAGGTGGGTTTCGGTGATGAAGGCCGCGTCAATCTCCTTCTCCTGAAGGAAATCGCTGAGCTCGACGATTTTGCTCATGAGCGAGCAAGCGTTCCAGTTCACCAGACCCAACCTAGAAGCCATTTTCCAATAACGAAAAGGCCCAGAGTGTAAATCTGGTCGCTGGCCATTCGCTGGTGAACGGGCTAGATGTCGCTTTACTTGGCTTGACTTCCAGTGGGACTGAAGCAGCAGCAGCTGCGAGTCTTCTTTGCGGTTGCAGTGGCGAAGGACCGGGATCGGCCGCCGCGGGAGTGGGATTGTTGGAAAGTTTTGTTCGTCGAGCAATGGGAGCGAGCCTCGGGCTGGATGATTTTTTGTGGAAGCTTTCTTGCGGATTTAGCAGAACTTGTACTTTGTCCACTTGACAACGGTGCTGTTGATGGCCTTGATTTGCTTGAGGTCCTTCAGCGTGGTAGTACCGTGCTCCAGGTGCACCAGGTACAGCTGATCACGGTAGGCCCGGGAAGTGTCATGCCGGCGGATTTTGTAAATGTTGGTCGGCTTCAGACCACTTTCCTCAAGAGCTTCAGCTCCTTTTTGTCCACGTCGTCGAGGCCATACGCAGCACGATTTTGAGGGGCTTGCTGCCTGGGGACGTCGTGGGTGTAAAACTGGAACCATTTTGCATTCAGGTATTTCAGCACCACCTTGTCGAAGTGAGACCTTCCGTCGGTCATTAGTTTCACTAACTGTACTGCTTTCCGTTTTTAATTAAATTACTTCTAGAATGAGAGTTTTAAAAAACTTCTTTTGAGTTTAAAACTTCCCGTATGCTTCCCCTGCATTTTTTTTAAAATATCATCCTTCGACTTCTTCTTCTTCATGCAACCTTTATTCGTCAATACGCAAGCAAAAAAGAATGTCGTCCGTCCATTAACACGTGATATATCTCGGAACAAGTGTCGCAACGGGTCGCGTTTTCAGTGAACAGAAGGACGACAGCTTCTGTTTTTGTCCGTACACACTTAATTTTTTTTACCGGGATCTCAGCAAAATGTTGAACTTTTACCGAGAATCGCACAGCCGTGCCCCAGCAAACATGTTTTTTGCCGAGATTTCTGTCAAAATTGCTGATAATCAGCAAATAATTTGCCGAAAATCAGCTAACAAACGCTATTTTTGCCGGAATATCAGTTATTTATTTTGCTGGCGCACGGCTGTGCGGATTTTTGCCGAACTGCAGAAATAAAAACTGAGTGTGTAATGATTTCCAGAAATATTACCGAGAATACGCTTCCCCAGAATTCCAATACAAAAAATGGTTTTACACCACAAACCTTGGGTTTAACCAAGTTGTAACCAAAACACTGTAGTAATAACATAGTAGGCTGACCTAGGAAATAACTAAGTTTGACACTGACGAATAATTCATTATGTAATAAACCACTGAACTAGAAACACCCGTTTTATTACTTCAGTTCAGAAGTGGGATAAACCATGATTTTCCAGTCTAGTCAAGAACCTTCGGTAGATTTGGAGCCGATTGATGCAGCAATTCAAGCTGTAGAAGAAAATCAAAGCTGTTTTGGAGGAAGTTTAGATGAAATGTCAAACTTAAATTTTGCTGCCGAACGTTCTGTTTCTGGTTCACTATTAGAAGGTAGAAATCAAGATTTTTGCCTTCCTGTTGAGTCGAGCGAACATTTTAGAAGCTCCAACCACGAAAGCGGATCTTTTGCAACAGGTATCGTCGCTTCAATGAATGCTGCTGTTACCGCTGTCAAACCATTTTCTGAAACGTTGCCGAATCGCATTGTATGTGGAAATGGAGACAACATTCGTGCTGTTGGTCAAGGACTATCTTCTATGCAAGCAGGAAGCCTTGCAGTTAACGGTAATTCTACTTTGCTACAAAACTCAAGGAACTGTAGCTCTCTTCATGGCCATTTCGGTGTTGAAGAAATTTCGAAGATGTTGCCGTCGTTTTCTGGACATTCTGAAGAAGATGTGAATCATTTCGTAGCTGTGTTGGAAAACTCGAAACAAGCTCTTGGCGTAAGCGATTTCATAATGAAGCTAGTTGTTATCCGAAACTTGAAAGGGAAAGCTCAATCCTGGTTACATGCTCAAGCGGATTTCATGCTCAAAAGCTATAATGAAATTACTGGAGGTCTTCAGGAATTTTTCTATTTCCCTTTGAGCAGATTCGAGTTATGGAAGCGTTTGGAGAAGAGGGTTTGGTCAGGTTCTATTGAAACGTTTGTTGATTATTGTCAAGCCAAACAAGGTTTAGCGCAGAAACTACAGTTGTCTGAGTCGGAGCTATTAGAGTATATTGTTGAAGGAATTCAAGATCCGTTTTTGAAAAATCAAGCCAGATTTTCAAATTTTAAAACTGTTGCAGACATAGTCAGAGCTTTTTGCATGGTTGAATGTTGTTCAAGTTCACGTTCATCTCCAGTCAAGTCATTGAAATGTTTTTCTTGTAATCAAGTTGGACATATATCAGCGTTTTGTTGGAAGAAACGTGATGCAATGCGGAAAACGAATCGACGAGAAGAGAACACTTCTAAAAAAGTTCTTACATCTGAATCCATGACGGCTACTGTAAAAAATGACGTAGGAAATGGACGTCAGGGATTAATAGATTTTAGCTTTTTTAACGAAAACAAAATATTCAAAGCATTATATGATACAGGAAGTACAATTTCACTAATACGGCGCAGTTTAATTCCAAAATCTAAGATATTTAAACATGATAATAGTAAAAAATATCGCGGTATTAGTGGAAATAGACTTAAAATATTAGGCGTCTGTAGAGATGTTATAATTATTCAAAATATTAATTTCAGAATTGAATTTCGCGTTATTGCTGACAAGCACATGGGACTTTTCGATGCCATAATCGGAAGAGATGTAATCATGCGTCCTGAAATTCGTACGATCATTCAAAATGGAATTCAAATTTATAAAACGGACGAAAGGTACATATGTGCAGTTTGAAAATTCATCGTGTTTAAACAAAAATCCTAAAATAGTTTGTAATATCAGTCCAGATGCATACCAAGTTTTGTTATCAAATATCGGAAACATATCTGATAACTAACAATCAATTTTTTTAGAATGTTTTAAACACAAATATTATTTTAACCAAAAACCCTTAAACCTGTTACAGAATATGAAACGAATATTAAATTTAAGAAAGAGGAATATTTTCATTTTATACCTAGAAGATTATCATTTGATCAGTTGATAACAAATGTTGATGACAAAGTTGATCGCAAAATTCAATAGCTCTTGAAAGATGGAATTATCAAAGAGAGTGATTCACCATATGCTAGTCCTATAGTAATTATTCCTAAAAAAGATAATGATTTCAGATTATGCATAGATTATAGGAAATTGAACAAGAATACAGTTAGGGATAATTACCCTTTACCTGTTATTGATGATTTGATTGATACTTTAAAACATAAAACTATATTTTCCATCATAGATTTAGAATCTGGATCCCACCAAATTAGGATAGCGCCAGATTCAACAAAGTACACAGCATTTGTAACTCCGAATGGACAATATGAATATTTACGTGTTCCATTCAGTTTGTGCAATGTACCTGCAGTTTTTCAAAGATTTATAAATAAAATTTTCAAAGAATTGATTGACGATGATAAAATTATTGTATATATTGATGATATTATGATTGCCAGTAAAAATTTTGAAGAACATTTAGAGACTTTAGGAAAAGTATTTCAAATATTAAATGATAACTTATTGGAGATAAATTTGAGTAAATGTAAATTTTTGTTGGAAGAAATTGATTATTTGGGATATACTATTAATAAATTTGGAAAAACTCTTAACAAATCTCACATTGAAAGTATTGCAAACTTTCCCATTCCTAACAATTGCAAAGATGTTCAACGATTTTTGGGACTTACAAGTTATTTTAGGAAGTTTGTACAGAATTTTGCAACTATTGCAAGACCTTTGTATTGTCTTTTAAAAAAAGAAGCAAAATTTGTTTTTGATCAGGAACAGTTAGATGCTTTCAATGCACTTAAAAATAAATTGATATCTCCGCCAATTTTAGTGACGTACGATCCTAATGCTGAAACACAACTTCATTGTGATGCAAGTTCTTTTGGATTTGGGGCTATTTTGCTTCAAAAACAGAATGATAAAAGTTTCATCCAGTTAGTTACTTCAGTAGAAAAACGGATGAATATAAAACAAAGCTGCACAGTTTCGAATTAGAGACGCTGGCAGTAGTATATGCTGTCAAAAGGATTCATATTTATTTATCAGGCTTATACTTTAAAATTTTTACAGATTGCAGTGCAATAGTACAAACATTGTCTAAGAAAGAAGTAAATCCAAAATTTGTAGATGGGCAATGTTTCTGGAAAACTATAATTTTAACTTAGAGTATCGGGATGGCTCTAGAATGCAGCATGTAGATGCTTTAAGCCGCCAAGAGACAACGTTAAAAAAGTGCTTAGAAGATGCAAGAACGGAGGATACTAGTTGTTCTGATGAAAATGTTGAAAATAAAACAATTAATGTTCTTCAAGATGTTGAAATAGAACGAAATATTATTATTGCTCAAGAACAAGACGAGAAAATATTAAAAATTAAACAGTTGTTAGAAAGGTCATCTTTCCCAAACTTTGAACTTGTTAATGGAGTACTTTTTAGAAAAGATGGCGTTAAGCGTTTAATGGTAGTTCCTAAGTTAATGATTGATAACATCATTAAATTATGCCATGATAATTGTGGTCATATTGGTATAGATAAAACAATGTTTGAGATTAAAAAGCAGTTTTGGTTTTGTAGAATGAAAAAAATTGTAAAAAAATACATAAATAATTGTTTAACATGCATATTTTACAGCCCTTCTGGGAAAAAAGAGGGTTTTGTAAAAGTCATTGATAAAGGAGATAAACCATTCAAAACTATACATTTAGATTATTATGGGCCAATTCAGTTACCTTCATCAAATAGAGCGAAATATGTGTTTATAATAGTAGATGCATTTACCAAATTCATAAAGCTTTTTCCTACGAAATCTACAGGCTCAGATGAAACGATTTCTCATTTGATTAATTATATTAATTTTTATAGTAAGCCTAACCAAATAATTTCGGATAGAGGCGCCTGTTTTACATCTCAAAATTCAAAATTTCATTAACATCAATCATATTGAGCATATAAAAACAGCTGCCTATACACCGGAAGCGAACGGCCAAGTTGAACGCATGAATAAGACATTAACGCCCATGCTTGCAAAATTATGTTACGATTCATCTAAAAAATGGGATAAATTATTATCAAAGGTAGAATTTATATTTAATAATACATATAACAGGTCAATTGGTAATTATCCTAGTGTATTGCTGTTTGGAGTCCAGCAAAATAATTTAGAGTGTGCAGATCATAATATTGAAAATTTTGTTGCTAACAGGCAAACAGTATCTGAGGCATTAAACATTTCAGACGTTCGTGAAAACGCTCGTAGTAAAATTTTACAAAATCAAGCATATAACAAAAAGATGACAGATAAAAAAAGGAATAAGAGCACAATTTATAAATTAGGTGATTTCATAGTTCTTAAGGCTAGCGGCAGACATAAATTAGCGCCAAAATATAAAGGGTCGTACAAAATTCATAAAATTTTGCCAAATGAAAGGTATGTTGTGACTGACATAGATGGATTTCAAATTGCAAATACCCCTTTCAATTCGGTTTGTTCACCTCAAAATATGAGGAAATGGATGAGTGATTACATATCTGATGGTAGTGATATCGATGAGGACATCGATAATGTCAGGATGCCCGAGATGTAGTAATAACATAGTAGGCTGACCTAGGAAATAACTAAGTTTGACACTGACGAATAATTCATTATGTAATAAACCACTGAACTAGAAACACCCGTTTTATTACTTCAAACACGACCTGAAACGAGCTATCTATTGGGTATTTTGTTACATAGAACAAGATCATTGTAAACCTCTCTACACCTATTATCATATTCTCCGCTGCAAGTGTATTGAACTATGGATAGGAGGCTAGTCCATGTTGTTCGAAGGATGCCTAGGATTGACCTCAATACGGAACTTCAATAGAGCACAGAAACTACAATATGTGGCGGAGTTTATGGACAATACGGACATTTTTCTTATCGAGAAAGTTCCGGATTATGTTATTTGTGAACAGACTAAATTGCTTTGTCGAAAGATGTAGCATAATCTAATGCACAAATTTATTATCACTTTGTTGTCTAAAATTATTCTATACACAATGAATTTAAGCTTATTACTAAACACACATGTAAGCAAGTAGATAACAAACTAATTTATCTCAATTTGCAGTTCAGGAAAACGACACATTGCTGGAAACGGAATCGCCTCGCATGATCAGCTACTATCTAACTCAACTGACGATCAGGAAGACTATTCATGGGTTAGTTGGCCTTCCAACTGTTCAGCTAATTATTTACTAACCCGCTTTGATAACTTTCTCTGTACATCTAACTTTCGCTACCGGATCTGAACCTGACCCTACCTCAGCAGCCCAAGATACGAACCCAGTCCCGATGTCGCAGGAAGCGTTTCTCCTGCGTACGCACCTGCGGTCCCCTTATTCTGGTCTCCTGTATCTTCCTGTCGCTCGGGTTCATGTACTGGCTGTACTTTGACATCCGGCAGCAGGTCGCCGAGTACCGGATCCGCATCGAGCAAGGTGAATGGCGATGGCTTGACTGACACGAAACGTTCAACGACAGACAAACAGACGTTATGCTGAGTTTTACAAACAGAGGCGAGAGTATAATATTTTTCTATGTTTGACATTTCATACTAACGCCTTCTGTTGAAATCAAATATTTATTCCATGAAACATGTAAGGCAGATGGTTACAGAATAACTGAATTATGCAATTGATAGGTGTTCTAAAGTCTGTTAATGGACTTTTTCAATGTAACTTGTTAGTTTTTTGTATATTGGATATTTTTTGACATGCTAAACTTTCACCAATGTTCACCCTTCGTCATAAATAAATTACATTTTGCTTTATCTCTTTCCACACGCCTAATGGCTACGAGAAAACCACAAAGGAAATGTTACCGCTGTATCGTTTGAAAAGTTTTAATGACCTACCTAAAGACATCTCCTAATTATACTCTAATTAGCCCTAACTAATCCAACGCTTTTCCTTTTTCCTCTCCACACCATCTAATGCGGATCAACGCTCTCAACGCGTGTGCTGTGCAGTGTCTGCCACTAGTCAAAACGTGCCGGAAGCCTTACAAAAATGGCACGAAACGTCGAAAAACCTCGAGCAGAACCAAACAGCGCTGAACGGAAAATTACGCGAGATTCAACAAGTGCTGAGCAATTTCTCCACAGAGGTAAGATAAACTGGTCCTTACTGAACGCAATTGCATTAGCGGAGAAATGCATATGACTTTTCTAAAACGACGTTTTCGCCAGACAATCTGTAAAAACATTCTTCGATATATGCCTCTTGTCCTTATTGCAGCTCAAACAGCTCCGGGATACGATAGAGAAAAAGAAAGAAAACTCCCAAGAAGCACAGCTCAACAGTCTGAAGTCGAGCGTGGCAGGATTGGGATCTAAGATTGAGGACGCCCTCACAAGGATAGTGGCCCTCGAGGACCAGCGTACGAAGGATCAGGGCGAACAGAAAACGCTACGGCAGAGTGTCGATGATTTACAGGTGATTTGATTGTTGAATATCGAAATACGGCAAATTCCCTAAAATGTCTTCCATTTTTGTTAGGTTCTGCTCAACAAGGTGCGTAACAATTCATCCCCGGCGTCGATGGACAACACGCTGAACAATGCCACGGAGCAAACGATCGCCAACATTCGGGAGCAGTTGTCGGCCCAGATCGAAAACATGTCGCAGAACTTCACTGGCGAACTGCAGGCCCTGCAGCAGAAAAACATTTGGCTGGGTAGGGATGTAAGCAAACACGAAAAGAGCATCAGTGAGTTGATCGATAACTCCGCCAATGTTTCTTCGCACGTGAAATCCGTGGAGAACATCTGGGTTGATATGAAGGCGAATCTGACTAGTTTGGAGGTCAGCGCGAAACAAATGAGCGAGCAGATCGATGCACTGCAGAACGCTACCAGCGGGTTTAAGACCAGCTTGGGAACGGTTCGCGATCAGTGTGATCAATACGGTGAACAAAACAATGTGATAAACGGCGAAATTGAAGCCATCAAAAAGCGACTGGAGGAAGCGGAACGACGTCAAGTGGCACCGACTGCATCAAGCGGTTCCCTGAACTCTACAAACGTAAGGTTTCAGAATGTTCTTAGATAGATTTTTTTGCAAACAATTGAACACTGTTCCGTAGGCTGACAAGGACACCATTTCGAAGCTGCACCAATTGTTCGACAGTTCACCGACTCAGTCAACGTCGCAGACGGCGGGCAGCGAATCGGAGCCGAAGCAACCGATAGCGCCTACAAGTCGACAACCGGCGACGATAGCGGTGCCATCCAGCGGTGTTAGCAGCAGCAGCGGTAGCAGCACAATCACCACCACCACCACTACCGCCACTGCACCAGCTGCCAGTCCCAGTGCGAACGTTGGTGGTGGTGGAATGATGTGAACACGAGGTTAGACCGGTTAGACAAATAATCACAATTACGCAGGAGTGTGGGTTTGACGCCACCGAGTCGTGACAGTTTTGCCAATTTTTAGCTCTTTCCACAATAAAACGGTGCAGTCGAGGATGAGAATTGTTTTTCAACTGTTGAAGGAGTCGATATGACTAATGAGTTCCATAAAATGGCATTTGTGTGTGTTGAGGTTATTTGTTAGGAAATGTGTTGAATCAACGAATTTACAATTTCATCGGAGGATCGGAGAGCCAAGCATCGGCCGAACGATGAACCTGAGATGTTCTTGTCCTAGAAAATTGTTTAGGGTTTCTGTGAAAATCCTACTCACCCCGTTTTCGAACTTCGCAGTGTCGATGATGAAAACAAACTATCTTTATAGTTGACCATCGAATTTGATGACTGTGAGTATATCAATGGCACGGGCATGGAAAGGCAATCGAAGTCAACTCGATGATAATTACACCGCGATAGCCAGCAGAACTATGACTTCGGCCATCAGCGAATAGCGGGTAGCCGGCAGGGTGAGAAATGTGGTCGTCCATGTAGTTCAGTGGTTCTCAACCTGGGGTACAGTACCCCTGGGAGTACCTTCGCCGGGCCCAGGGGGTACATTGGACAAAAATGCGTAATGGCGGATGAATAACATTTTTAATCGAAACTTATCGATAAACTTTTTATAATTGTGTAATGTTTTTAATTTATTAAACACTAGTCGACCCGGCAGACGTTGTCCTGCATAGTAGGCGAAAATGCGTGCTGTGAAGTGCCCATGCAAAATTTCCATACGATACTTAATTTTAGTTTTTCATTGTTTAGTCAACTTTACCCGTGATTTTAGCATGAGGAAATATTATATAAACCCGTCGGAAAGGATTACGAACATATTTGCTGGAGAAATATAGAAAATCTAGCCAGCCGTTTTTGAGTTATGCGGATACGAACACAGACCATTTCATTTTTATATATAAGATTGTTTGCAAATCAAGGCATATTGAATCCTACTCTTCACAACCAGCACAGTGCATGAAGGGCTGTGGGACAAAAGGACAAAACGTCTAATAAACTAATTTTAAAAATCTCCTGTGCAATCTACTTGATTCAAACAAACTACTGAATAATATGTTAAAAATACGCTTCCGAACTATAATCTAGAGTCTACAGGTTCGGAAGCCTCCGTTGGCGAGGCATGAACGCTTTTTTCCGGAAAGCTCAGTTGCTTCGTTGCAAGAGTATTGGCAGCATCCTTCAACGCTTCTCGGAGGACTCCTTTCAAGGGGCTCGGAGGCTCAAAAGGCTCGGAATCCTCCTTTCAAGAGGTCTGGAAGCCTCCTTTTCAGAGGCCCTGAAGCTTATTTTCAAGAGACCGAAAACCTTCTTTCAAGATGTTCGGAAACCTTCTTTCAAGAGGCCCAGAAGTCTCTTTTGTGCTTTTTTCTTCAAACTTTCTTTCTTTTTCTTTATTTAAAAGGCTCGGAAGGCTCCTTTCCAGAGGCTCGGATGCCTCCTTTCAAGAGGCTCGGATGCCTCCAGTTAATAAATCTACCTAAGGTTCTACTAAAAAAAATATTTTATTGGAGCTTGCTCCTTCTTTATTGACGGTTCACTTAAGACTAATTTACAATTCTGCTTATAGCTAAAAGGAAGGTTCCTGATGGGAACTTATGAGAGGGATCAATCGGATGTTTATGTTTATGCTGATAATGTTGAGTCTGCTTTTGGGTGGTCCGTTGCAGTTCTGAGTTTTGGCAATCTATATGGTTTCCGAGAAAGTGCTGACTATGACGTAAACAAAGAGATAGCTGTCGCATGGTGTGAACGTGGGATTTGGCTGATAAGGCGGTTGTGGCGTAAGCGGGTCGCGCCGTCGCTAACTCCTGTTGAAAAATAATTGAAGTTCTTTTTTTCTAGTTTCAGATAGTTCTTTTTCCTCTTCAACAGGTGGCTTGGTCTCTAGCGTTTCTGACGATATTGTAGGTTCAATATTTTCCATTATGATGCTTTCCGCATGTTTGTCGAATATTACCTTCATGCTTGTCTGGCGTTTCATTCTAAAAAGATAATAGAATACTGCTATTGAGCTTATGATTATAGTTACCGTTGAAAATCCAATTCCTCCAAATAGGTTGAGTTTCCAGGTGAGTGAATGATTTTGCAGTTTCAATGTTTCTAGTGCTGCAGGGGGATCATCTATCGTGTGTATTTCTCCTACACGTAGACCTGTAGTTGGGTAATATGCTCTTCCTGGTATGGTAATGTCGTAATTGGAGTAAAGTTCGCCATTGATATGTAAATCACAACTAGTGAATTGAATTAAATATGATCCATTGAGTGGTTGACTAGAGTTGGTGCAGTTAGAAGTTACTTCTGCAAAAGCGTTGTTAATAAGGATTGTTCCATCATTTATCCTTTTTATAAGTCCTGTGGAGTAAACCTTTTCGAAGGTACAATTTGAGTGTTGCCCTCGGATTAGTTTATGTATGCATTCGTTGGCATGATCAAGTTGCGAATTTTCACATAGGAAGTAATTGTTCGATTCTTCGCAAGGTTCTTTCATAGCATAAACGTAGCTGAAATTTCTGAGTAGAAAATTTCTGTTGAGTGAGATGCGTTTTCCTGATCTGAATATAGAATCTACATAGTTGTATTCATACATAGTAGTAGACAACTGTGGTACTTTCAACATGTATATGATATGTGTGTGGTTGAGCATAACCTGTGTCTTGGCTTGTGATAGTAATTCTTCAAATGATGATATATGCACGTCATTGCTTTCTAGGAAGGCGGCAATGGTTCTAAAATCCTGCATAGATAGTAGTTTGCTACTAGGTATTCCGTGTTTCGCCATAAGTATCGCTTCTTCTAAAGTCTCTACCTGTGATTGTAGTGAGTCGAGGTTCGAAAGCACTATCAGTTGGTTTATTTCTATGGAGTGGTTTTTAGCACGTTCGTTCTCGATTCTTAAAACTTGGTTGGTGATGTCTGTAATCTCTTGTATACGTTTATCAATAGCTTCGTTGATGAATATCTGCTTATTGTTCTGGGTAACTAGCGCGTTGATTGCTGAGTTGATTACTCGCAGGTCCTCGGCGTCGGGATTTCCTGCTAACCATTTCCAAACAGTGCCGATTGCGTCCAATCTTTTCTGTCTTACAACAAATGGTTTCAGTTATTTTTTTCTTCCGTGTTCATCTATTACATGTGTTTTGTGATTTTCTCTTATTTTGATTTTCTTATAACGTGGGTCTCTTTTGTAAACACTATTATTTTTTTCAAATGCATAGCTTCCTGGTTCGTAATCATAATACATGGGGTCTGTGATGTTAGTGTTTTTCTTTTCATACATTTTAATAATTCTATCAAGATTTTCTTGCTTTTGTTGTGCGAAGTCTGGTAGTAATAAGTTATCTATATTAACGCCTGTGTAAATATTCTTGGGTATATCTTTGGTTACAGAGTGTATTGTGTTATTGTATTTGTGTACTGCTAGTAAAATTTTATCGTTCAATGACAAATTTGGGCTTGTATTTCGGGAACATCGTATAATTTCTCTAATTGTTGAATGGACTCGCTCTATCTGTCCGTTAGTTTCAGAGTGATGGACAGGTGTTTTAAATATGTTAATTCCTAAGTTTTTGATCTGTTGCTCTACAACGTCGGATGTGAGGCTTGTTTCGTTGTCCATTACAATCATTGCTGGTATGTCTCAATCATTGCTGGTATGTCTCAATCATATAATAATTCTAACAGTGGTCCCTGAATATGTGCTATAGATCTTGATTTGATTGGTTTCAATTTTATGAATTTAGATAATTTATCGATTGATGATAGGAATAGTGTGGTTTGGTTAAAAACAAATATATCAAGGTGTATGATTTCTCCTGGGTATTGAGGTACAGGTGTTTTAACTGGTAGGATTTGTTGTGGATGTCTATCATATTTTTCAGTTTTACAGATTTCGCATGTTTTTATAAAATCTCTAGTTTGTCTATTAATTCCTGGGACATAACAATTTCGAATTAGTTGTGCAACGTTTTCAGTGGCGTTTCTATGTGCATAACTGTGAACTTCTTTGATTTTCTTAATTTGATCGTTCTCGTTATGTATGTCTTCTACTAATCTTTGGGAAAATCGTGCTCGTATCATTCGGGGATTAAAGGTTTCTTTATAAATTTCTTGGATTAGTCCCATTATGGGTTCACTGGTCATAATTCCGTTTATGGTATTTGGCAAAAGATATTCTACAAGTTTTTGTTTAAGAATCTCTTTGTTAAAGCTAGGTTCTGAAAATATATGCCTTTTGTATCTACCAAAATGTATTGAAAATTTATAATCTGACTGTGGTTCTGTTCGGAAAATTAATTGGTTCTTGAATGCGTTTACAGGTGTTTCGGTGGAAGGTATATAACACAATTAATTGCATATTATTCGGCAACTCGGCCGTACGAAAACCATTTTTTTGTTAAATATCTTGGCTGTGCATATGCACAGCATATGTTTCGAAATGGACAAATTGATATGAAATTTGCGAAAAAGAATCCACATGTCTTGGAGGGACTCGAACCCTCAACCTCCTACTCTCTAGATAGGCGTGATAACCCCTACACAACAAGACCACTTAAAGGTCACGTTTGCGGAAAAGCCATCAGAGTCCGAGTACCAACCTCCACCGCGGTTAGCTCTCTTTTTTGCAAATTGAATATCTTTCGGATGCTTGATTTGTCCAATCTCCACATGTGCTTTACTGTTGTATATCCACAGTCAAGCGAGTGCACATTGTTTATTAAACGAGAGGATTGCACTCCATGCCCCCCAGTAACGGACTGGGCGGGACGGTATAGAATGCGAATTCAATCGCACTCTGTTGTGCCAAAGGCTTGCTTGGCTAAAGCATTTGATGAGTTTGATTGCCTTTACGTAAGCGGTCGCGTGTACTCAGACGACTAATTAAAAGATATTTAACAGGTATATAACAGTTGTCATCGTTTTCGGCAGAATTAACGGTGGGTTTTTTTTTCCTAAGCAATGGAGGGGGAATCTGCTCAACAGACATCCTGGGTTGTCCAGGAAGTGCTGGGTTAGGGATCACCTCCAATAGCAAACGAGGGAGGCAGGACTACATCCCCAACCCGCTAAACCGTTTCCATTGCCGCCAAGCCCATAGTCCCTTCGGTACAACCAGAAAGTAATGCTTCAAAGGGGGGCCAGTGCACAACGCACCCTCGAGGTTAGCTGCGTGTCCTTGCAGCATCGAACTTCGTGACTCACTGTTTTAGAAGAACACCATGGTATCGTGCCAGCGCATTACCGGCTTTCCAGGTGGCCTTACCACGTCCTATGTCCTCGGAAGGTGGGAAGAGTCGACTTCGCGCCTACTTCCCTCAGCACGACTGGTATCAAGAATGATGATGCCGCGTGCACCCCAAATTGACCTTTCTGCGATAGGGCCTATTCGCCAGCACACAGAGAGACTTGCAGACGCGGTACCTACGCCTGCCCCAGCCTTGACGAGGACCCCTTTCCGTCCTCGGGCTCGGAACCCGCCCGGTTGACCGACGCCGCGAAAGCGACGATACTATGTTATTCTTCGCGCGGCCACTTGTTCGATAAAAGGATCGAGTTCGACCACAGAGCATGACCACCGGTATGACCCATGAAGCCGACTCCGATCCCTTGGACCACCTCTTATTTGCGCCTGAACTAGCCATCCTTGAGTCACGCGCCACCTTCTGTGCAGCTCCGAGACGATTTGGGCGATAGCCGATAAAACGGCGTTCCAGCCAACTTCATCTTTACACATCCTCCGAACTAGGTTGTTCGGGGTAGTGTCCAGACCACATGTGGCAAGCATGTGGTCACGCATTGCGCGAAAACGTGAGCACACGAACAACACGTGTTCCACCGTTTCCTCTAAACCTGCGCACACCAAACACTCGGGCGAGGCCGAGCAAGCCAGCTGCGTTACCTGCACTGTGATTTTGCAGCACGCTTAAGCGCCGGGCACATCGAACCCCCCAAGGGGTGCTTGCTGTTCACAGCTTTGCTGGAACAAATCAAACAATTGGGAGGGTTCGTGCAGCATTGTGCCTTATGTCCCTCCAATCCGCAGCGTCGGCAGAGATTGCTTCTGCCAGGGCCTTTGCAGTCCCATTGCTTGTGCCCCGGTTCCAGGCACTTGAAGCAAACTTCGGGTTGTCGGTAGCCAAACCAATGCTACCTGCGTCCCTGCCGGACCTTTCCGTAGCCGAACGGCTGCGGTGGGCGTCTCCACTTCACACTGTCGCCGCAGTGCCGTGACGAGCTATTCGACTTCGGTGATCTCGTCCAGGTCTTTAACCCTTAGATTCACCTCCGTCATGAGTGCCCTCACCTTGACCGTCTCGCCTAGGACCTCCTCCGCCAACTTCTTGTAGGCGGCCCCCTTTTGCGAGACGCCCCGCTTCAGCTCGAGGATCATCTCACCCATCCGGGTACGTCTTATTCGACGTACGTCGGCGCCGAGTTCACCGAACTTGACGTCACTCCTCATTGCCTTCAAGACGTCCGAGTTCTTAGCCTCGTCCGCCGTGATGACTAGGGCATCGCCCCTGGAGCGATTGGCGCCTACCCTAGACTTCTTGCTACCCTCATTCGCCTGGGCCTTCTTTTCGGCCCTTGACGTCTTCGGTTTCCTCTTGTTCTTGACCAGGGTCCAGGAGGCGTCATCCCCCTCTATTTCCCTGGTCTGGTGCGGCTGAGAGCTCTCAGCCTGCCGTAACCCCTTACCACCGTCTTTCCTGGGTGGACGGACCTTTCCAGGTCCTTCCTCCCCCGGTTTTGGAGGTACCTGGCCGGGGTTCAGCTTCCCAGCCCCACTACCCTTGTTCGGGGTAGTAACCCTCCGCGTTTTGGAGCGACCCCCAGGGAGCTCATCCCCTGGAGACTGTCTCCCCCGTTTTTGTGTCTGCTCCGTTGGAGCAGTCACCCCCGACGTACCCGCAAATACTTGAGCCTCAGTCTGGGTAGACTTTGGTACCACCGTCTTCGCTGGCACGCCTTCGGTCGATTCGACCTTGCCCGAGTCCGCGAATCCTTGGGCCTCAGTCTGGGTAGACCTCGACTCCACGGATTTCACGGGTTTACACTTGGCCGTCCCGACCACCCTCTCCAGCTTGGCGTCCAGCATCGACTTTCGAAGTTTCTGCAAGCTCCTCTTGAGGTCCTTAATGATATTATGCTTCGATGACGTAAAGTCGATGATGGCGTCCAGCTGTTCCGTCGCCACCTCTAAGGCCGAAAGCCCATCGCTTTTGCGGTTCATCGCCTCCACAAGCCGTGGGCCGTCAATAACCCCTACCGGCGTTTATTTAGCCGAGATGAAGGTTAAGTGACCCACGCTGGCGCTGCGCACTGAGCTACCGACTATTGCCTCTGGCCTCCTAGGCGGAGACCTGAACAACCCACCTCTTGCGAAGGGGTTGTCGCCTACACTACTACCACTATTTGAAGAATTGACTTGGTTTTCCATTTTGGTCCCACGAGTTGCTCGGCATGACGCGGTAAGGGACAATTACTGTGGAGGGTGCCCAGGTACCCCACAGGCTCCGTTAAAGGCCTAGCTTATTATTTCACCCCCCTGGCCATGCATCCCCTCGGCACGGGTCGCTTGACGCCTTGGGATTAGGGGTTAGGGACGATGGTACCGGTCTAACTCGCAGTGACCATGGGGAGGGGTCGTCAAGCCCTTGGACAAAGTCCCTGCTACCCCCGAACGGTGGGGGTTAAGGAATTAATTAGCACTCGTGATAATGCATCGGCTACAATGTTTGAATTACCTTTTCTATAAAACATTTTATAGTTGTGTTCTTCAATATAGGCTGTCCAACATTTTAGCTTGGCATTTACGTTTTCAGGTGAGATGGCAAAGGTTAAGGGCATGTGATCTGTGTAGATGGTAATTTTAGCTCCGTATATAAAATTTCTAAATGATTTCAAAGACCAAACTATTGCAAGTAACTCTTTTTCGTTAGTAGCATAGTTCTCTTCTGTCCTGGATAGTGATTTGGATATAAAGGATATCGGTCTTTCTCCGTCTTGAGTTAGTTGAGATAAAACTGCTCCTAATGCTTTGTCAGAAGCATCTGTTGTCAAGATAAAAGGTTTTGTGAAGTCTGGGGATATTAGAACATCATCCGAGGATAAAATGTTTCTAATTACGTTAAAAGCTTGGATTTGTTCGTCGTCAAAATTTATTTTGAAGTTTTTGAATTCGTGTTTGGATATACGGCGGTGGCCATCCTCCCCTCTTAGAAGGTTTGTCAAGGGTTTTGCTAGTTTTGCGTAATCTTTGATAAATCTTCTGTAATAACCTGCGAGTCCTAGGAACATTTGTAGTTCCTTATGATTTAGGTTGTGGGTATCTTTGAATAGCTTCTATTTTCTTTGGGTTTGGTTTTAAACCATTTTTGCTGACAATGAATCCTAAAAATTCTACATCGTTTTTCAAAAACTCGGACTTATCTGGCTGGATGCGAAAGTTCGCACTTTTCAAGGTTTTGAATAAAATTTTCAAGATTTTGTAAATGTTTCTCCAAAGTATCTCCAAAAATAATAATATGTATCGTCAATATAAACGTAGCATATTTTTCCAATATGTTCGCGAAGAACATCGTCCATAACACGTTGAAATATACCTGGGGCATTTTTTAGTCCGAATGGCATGCGGACAAATTCGTATTTGCCATTGTTTATGGAAAATGTGTTTTTTTCTATGTCTTGCTCGGACATTGGAACTTGATGAAAACCTGATGCAAGATCCAAGGTTGAGAAGTAATTACTTTTGCCTAAGTTTGCTAGAACAGTTGATGTGTCTGGGATTGGATACTTATCACTGATGGTTTTGCTATTTAGTTTCCGGTAGTCGATAACTATACGGTATTTCTTCTCGTTTGAAGCGTCCATTTTCTTCTGAACTATCCATATTGGGGAATTATATGGTGATTTGGACGGTCTGATGATTCCATCGTTGAGTAGTTTCGTGATTTGTCTTTCGACTTCATCCTTTAATGCCTGTGGGTAAGGGTAGGGTTTGGAATATATTGGGTTATTGTCGGTTGTCCTGATTTCTGCTTTTATCCTTGTTGTAAATGGTAGTTTTTCATCGGCTGGTTGGAATAGGTCCTGAAATTTCATTGAAACATTTTTCAATAGTCGTTTTTCATTGTTCTTCAAACGGTCGTCTCTAACTTAAATTTTATTTACCTGCTGCAATTGATACTGTAGTAGAGGAATAACATGTTGTTTATTAATTATAAATTTTGCTTCAAAAGTGTCGATCATTGAATTGAGTTCTTTCAATGTATCGTGTCCAATAATTGCATCGAATGTCTTTAATTGATCCATTGGAAAAATTTAACATCAATGTCTGAATAGGGTTTGGAAAACTTTGCTTTGGAAAATTTAATTATACTGCGTGACAGATTTTGGAAATTCAGTTCTGCAAGATCTTCCTCGGTTGCGTATTCTTGCGGTTCGGTGTTCCGTAGATATCTCTCGAAAGATGATTCGTTGTCGTTCTCATACGGGAGTTGTAAATATTCATCAAGTTGGATTTCTGGAGCATCGTCGAATTCTTGGGGCTGTTCCAGTTGTTGGGCTTCGGTTACAATGTTGAATTGTCTTGGTCTTTTCCAAGGAGGTCCGGTAGGGCGATTACCGTAATTGACTTGCCTTGATCTTATCGATGGGTCAACTTCCATGGGAACTGGTTTATCTAGTGGTTTGTGGAATGGATTTCTAGGCGAAGGATTACCGAATTGATTATTTGGGAATGGAGGATTCCGTGGGAATTGCATCGGTGGTATGTAATTTCGCTGTGGGAATTGTTGAACAAATGATATAGGTTTCGGAAGGTAGTTAGGGATGAAATTTGGTCTAATTGGAATGCGTGAATTATGTATCGGTCTCGGTGGTAATCTTGGTGGATGTGGTTGAGGTATTTGATTGCGTGGTCCTGGAGTAGGATCGAAAGTTTTAGGACAATTTGATTTTTATTCGGAATTCCATATTTTGGAACGTTATACAATATGAGTAGGCGGTTGCAAGTTAATCCACATTTGCATTTTTCAAAAACTTTCCTACTTCACCATCTAGGCCTCGCACGAATGCATCTATTGCCTTTCTATTGTAAAGAGAAAGAATGGATTTAGCGGCTTCTGGATGTGCGAATTGCTCATCCGTAGCAACACAATTCGAAATAAGTGAGAGAATTTTGTTGATTTCGTCGTAGAAATCTTCTAGTGACCTTCCCTTCTGACTACTACTGGAAAGTTGATAGTCTAGTGTACCTAGATCTCTCTTCTCTCCGTAATAGGTAACAAGAGTCTTCTTTATAAGGTGCCAGTTTATGTTTACGTTTGATGCTACTAGTGCATCATTTGCTTCACCACGAATTTTTCTACTAATTGTTTTACAGATCACATGAAACTTGTTTCTTTTTTCGATCGAGCTATTCTGGTTTGGTGCATAGAGTTTAACTAATCCTTCTGCGTCGCGAATCCAAATGTTTAACTCACTAGGATCTCCTGTAAAGATGGGTAGATCTTTCACTAAGTCTGGAATCTTTTCAATAGAATCCGGATAAATGGGGGAACCATTCGCGTTTGTCAAATACAATGGGGGATCAGAGGTATCGGTTGTGGCTTGAGGCGCATTAGCAAGTTCTAGTGCGGAAATTCTATCAAGGAGGGCTTGGAGTTGGTTTGGCTCCATTTCTAAATTAAATCTTTCAAATTGGTTTATTAGATCTTCAATTTTGTATTTTTTATTTAAAAACTTTCACTTTATCACTTTTTATATATCTACTTATATTTTGTAACTTTTCTGTTTTTTTTTTATTGATCACTTGTCACTTATTTTGGTTGATTTGATTTATGTTTTTCACTAGTATTATTTTATTGGTACTTACAAATAAATCACGAACATCGCACGGTATGCCGTTCGACTGCGGGATTTGGTATCTCAACTCCTGGGTCTTCATCGGAAGGACGTTGAAGATTCGGGATCGCGTGTCCGTTGGTATGAAATCCTATTACCTCCTTTTACCCAACTCCGCCGGGTACGGTAGAGACTCGTTGGGTTGGGACCAGAAGCGTGTCTTCTTCCTTCTCAGTACGGTATCGTGATCCTTTTCAGCCAGAGCGAGTGGTTAGCCGTCCTGGTCTACTGGTGGCGCTGGCGATCCGGATAAGATTCGGAGTGAAGTCAGGCGTTGTGATATCAACAGATCACTGGTTCCTGGTGATATGGTGTTTCTTTCGACTTAGCGTCCACGCAACTCTAACGTTGGATCAACTAAGTTGTCTCTAAATCACTTTAACTTCACTTTTTACTTGCACTACTCCTGGTCCCTATTCGGGCGCCAGTTAATAAATCTACCTAAGGTTCTACTAAAAAAAATATTTTATTGGAGCTTGCTTGCTTCTTTATTATTATTATATCACTTAAGACTAATTTACAATTTTACTTATAGCTAAAAGGAAGGTTCCTGATGTTTATGTTTATGCTGATAATATTGACTCTGCTTTTGGGTGGTCCGTTGCAGTTCTGAGTTTTTGCAATCTATATGGTTTCCGAGAAAGTGCTGACTATGACGTAAACAAAGAGATAGCTGTCGCATGGTGTGAACGTGGGATTTGGCTGATAAGGCGGTTGTGGCGGGAGCGGGTCGCGCCGTTGCTAACTCTCCTTTCAAGAGGCTCGGAAGCCTCCTTTCAAGAGACTCGGAAGCCTCCTTTCAGGCCTTAAAGCCCCAAACGCAATACAATGGAATGCGACGCAAACGGAAAATTTGACAGTTAGCCCATTTATTTTCTGTCATATTTTCCGTTTCCATCGCCATTCCTCTGAATTGCGTTCGGGGTTTTAGCTTTTACTGTCAAATCCTGCCGTTTCTGTTGCCTTTCCGCTTCTTTGCGGTTGTTCTTACAACCGTTTTTTTCTACCCTGGATTCACCATACCATTTTACTATTATATCGTATACAACATGTGAAAAACAATTATCATCCTGATGTACACAAAATAGAAACATGTATTTACGGGAACGCTGAAAGCGATCTGTTTGAATTCAAACAAAAAAAAACACTTAGAGTTATCTGTAGCCCTAATGAAGAAGTCAATGCAAAAGGAAACAACACGTTGATTAAGTTTTAGCATTATGAACCAAAGTTGTGTTTATTTTTGTATATTTAAGATTTTACCTTTTTGAGTGTAGAAAATGTTTCAAGGGAAAAAAAACTAATTACTTTTTTATCTTTTGAAAAAGCAAAGAATATGTTTTTATACTTATAGAGTGCATGGGGATTAGGGAGCCTACGACGAAATTAAACCAGAACTTACAAGGTAAATCACAAACATTAAAAAGTCAAGGAGATTATTCATTTTGTTCAGATAACGAACATGTGACTTGTTATTAAGATTATCAACCAGAGACATGTCATCAAAATAGCTTTATAACATGTCACAAGCCCTTAGTTTCACGATAGTAAAACAGTAAAGATTCAACAATAACAAATCAAAGATAGGAGATTAACGTAGGAATGCAATCTATATAATACTTCGAACATGTAGCTAAAACGAGAAAAAGAACTTGAGATTTCTATTCCTTGATCCAAAGCCGATAATTCATGTCGAAATTAACTTTAATATAGTAACATCGAATTTCTTCTACAGCTACTGTAGGGAAGAGGCGACAGAGCAACAAATAAAGGTAATATGAAAAGAATATTTTTCCCTGTTATGTGAAAGTACCTAATAAAACCTGTAAAAATAAAAAGAAATGATATGCAAAACGAGGGTAATGTAAGTTACAAAATGATAATTTTCAGTGAGAGTTAGTTTTTAGCAACTTTAGCATAAACGATTTATCAAAAGAGAAATATTCGCTAAAATATCGCATAGAACCTGTGCACGATCTCTATCCTTACAACCATGTTGGACTCAGAAACGAACCAGAGCAGCTATTTCTAAATAATCTGAGGTCGAAAGAATAATCGAACACCATCTATTGAGCACACAGCAGAAGTTATTTAACAAATGCTTGAATAAAAATTAACAGTGCGTGTAGAGAAATCAAATTTATGAAACCTTCCGTTCCCTGATATTATTAGCAAATTGCACACTTTATTGTTATGAAGTAGTCACATAGCTCATTACAATTTGATACTTCAAACTTCAACAAATCTACAGCTTCATTGTTTGTTTTGTTCATCTACCAGCAATAATACCAGATTAAATGAAATCAGTCGACATTAGAGGAAAAATCAAAATGCTTAGCATACACGCACGTGTCTTTTCGTGTTACAACAAACTTAGAGCGACACAATTTTGCTAGAAAATCAACCTTTTTGTAGGGCCCAATTGCAAACGGCAGTTTTGTACTTAGTTTCAATGTAGCATTTTTAAACAGGATATGTCACTCTTTATTTATGTGTTTATTTGTTTACAGCTGGTGCGTAGCCTGCGTTTGTCATTTCCATAAAAGAGCTGTCACTTGACGATAGAATCAGCTGATCCAAAACGATTCATCAAAATGCCAATAGTCAGAATTAAATTTGGTGTGGGGCACAGGGATTCGTGTAGATGGTGAGATAGTGACATCCAAAACATTTTCGAAAAATATGCATTCTGTAGATACCTTTCGTGAATAATTTATCTTGCTACTTGATCCCAGAGAACAGAAATATATATAAACATAATCACATTCAATTTTTTGTTTACTGTGTCGTGTGTTTCTTTAATAATATCCGATGAGGTTTAACCTTGCAATCCGTACATAAGGGTTAGATTCAGAACTCGTATTATTCTCTCAGACTTATGCAGAAGTGGCCCTTGCGGTACATAAAGGTCGTCTCCACACAGCTCCATGCATTTTGCGGTGGGTCCGCAAATCGTCTCCCACCTTCACGATCTACCTTACTCTTGTACCCATCGGAGCGTTGTCGAGAACCATTTTCGTCGGGTTACTGTCCAACATTCTGGCTACGTGCCTGGCCCACCATTGTCGTACGATTTTCGCGGTGTGATAGTTCTCCCAATAGCTGAAACAACTTGTGGCTCATTTGCCTCCTCCATGTACCGTCAATCATCTGCACCCCACCATAAATGGAACGCAGCACTTTCCTTTCGAAAACTTCAAGTGCGCGTTGGTTCTCCACGAACATCGTCCAGGTCTCGTGTCCGTAGAGGACTACTGGTCTAAAGAGCGTTTGGTAGAATTATATATTGTGGAGTCCAAAGAATGTACGATTCCCAGCCCAATCCGTCACGAAGTTTTTCTCCTTGTATCGGTGAACACTAGTGAGCCCAAGTACACCACCTCGAGATTCAGTTGTGAAGCCACCAGGCCCGAATTCTATACCGCAGGCATCTATTGATGAACACCTGCAGCCGTTGAGTATTCATCGATCATCTCCTTAATCCGGGCTAGGATAACTTTTGCACAGAACTTTGGGAACGCTACACAGCAACATAATGCCTCGCTAGTTATCGCATACAGTGAGGTCACCCTTTTTGGGCTCTGTTCGGATTGACGACCGCCAATTCATCTGGCAACTATTAGATAGGCTCCATAAGCGAAAAGTTGTCATCTCACTTTCCCGTAAATTATTAGCTCCCCATCTCTTATCAAACGAAAGTAAATAGCGTTAACGCAGTTAGCCATCGATCGGATTTGATCGGTCCTTATATCCACCACTACACTGACCTCATCGTATCGCAATCAATACGAGAGGTGTATCGCGTCGCGGTTCTAGAATAAAGGCTTTGTTCATCTAAAATTGTTCGAATAAATCATTTTATTTCATTTTAAATCAAGTTAGATTCGCGAGTTTTAAGTTGCATCTCCGAAACCGCATCATCACCAGACAGATGGCAGATGGAGATGAAGAAACAGGCACCTTCACTAAGATTCCTTGCATCCAGTCGACCGGGAAAGTTGCGGTGTCCCAGATATTACGAAATAAAAGATGCAGTAGTTGAGCGGATATCATGGGGTCAGCATTGAGCATCTCGGCTGATATGCGATCGACCCCTGGGGCTTTATTCGATTTCATGCTTTGAATGGCTGTTTGAATCTCTAGCAGTGATGGAGCTTCGGCATTGACGCGTGTTATACGTCGGATCCTATGCATATCACGCCGAGATGGTGGTGGCCTGGCTGACACTTGAGAAAGCTGTTCGAAGTGCTCTAACCAGCGTTTCAGTTGGTCAGTTGGGTCGATCAATAACTAACCATTCGAACCGACGTGTCATCCCATGGAAAATAATTCAAATTTGCTGCCCGTGACGCCATGACGAAAAATCATCGAACACTACCGTCGCCCGCATAATGGCTCGCGAAGTTTTCGTAGCTCAGTCACCAACCTACGTGTATTCACATTGCAGCGGAGTTATATGTCTAAGCTCATTTGGCAGGAGCGCTCGCTCTATCTTCCTCCAGCTGGGTCTCATCGGTGATACACTGTTTTCTCTGAGTGCGCAGTTCGCCCAGATTATTCTCGCTGATGGTGATGAAGCCATTCTTGATGGCGACCCATTAGTCTTCCACGCTGCCACCTTCCGGAATATCAGCAGCACGCGTCTCCAGTAACTGGAACTGTTCTTCAACGAAGGATCGTTCCACCGTACCATCTTCCAGTCAGCGTGTGTTGAACCGTCGTCCAACTCTGTCCTCCTGCGGTGCCCCGGTAGACCGTTATTATAAAATAAAAATGTCCATCAAAACCAAGTACAGGGCTCGATTTCTGTGGTAATTCTGCACCTCTGGACTAATTTTTAAAAAAATCCCTAGGCGGAATCTCGAGAAATCTTGATTTGAAGTTTTTAGTTAAGAAATTTCAAAAGAATCCATATAAGAATCCAAAAATATCACCAAAAACCCTGATTAATCCACCTAGATAGATGTCCTTCAATTCTTCTTGAACCTGCCAGTCGGAAGTAACCACCAGCTTTGCAGGGTTGCTGTCCGGCATTCTTGAAATATGCCCTGCCCATCGTACCCTTCCAGCTTTAGCTGCCTTCTGGGTACTGGGTTCGCCGTAGAGCTGGGCGAGCTCTTGTTTCAACCTTCGCCGCCACACACCATTCTCTTGAACAACGCCAAAGATGGCCCTAAGCACGCGTTGCCGTTATTAGAACTATAAATATTTACAACTGACTTATCTTATCAAACTGACTTAAGTATGTGTTTGTATGGCTAACTTGCTCGGGTTTAGTATAAGTGTTGCTTTCAATGTTTAATAGAATGAAAGGTAAAAATTAATTTTAATTTAGTGTTTATATTCATAATGGAGAGAAGTAAGACCAGAGTTCTTGTAGAATAATAGTAGTTAGAAGCTGTTATACTCGATCACAGCACTTATTAACCGATCTTTGCTGCCAAATCTCGTCAAAGTTCTAATCAACGGACTAGAAAAAGCATGTTTGATATGTAAGCCAAAACCTATTCCTGTACCTCTACAGAACTCAGAAACATGATAATTCAAGATATGGTACTTTGACGTGAATGGAAGCTGCGGCTTTTTCCAGCTGCTAGCAAAGCCATCAATTGCGTTTTCAAAACCATGCTCGTGTTTCAAAGAGCTGTATCTTGCGTACACTTTTTTTAAATCATTCGGAAACTGCTGATTGACATATTAATTAGAAAGTAATGTTTAAGCAGAGTAATGCCGTAACCCGAAAGATCGGGATTCCAGTGAACTCTATGCAATTTGTTGATACCTCATCTGTACTTGGTTCACCCATAAATTTACTCAACATGGCGCTTCTCGAGCAACTATAAAATCGTATTAACAATTCCGAACTAGATGTGTAGTGACGGAGATAAGCAAAGGTTCATTTTGTTTCTTTTTTAAGGTGTTTTTAAAAGTTCAAAAATTTAATATTTCTTCGTCGTAACCGAAAACCCAAAAGAATATGCACAAAGCTTGTCAATTTTTTTTCTCACCGCCATCTTTGGAGCCATTACCAGTCCGATGATTCTTTTGCGGGGAAATCTCAGAATATGATAAAGCTCCGTCAATTCAATTGTTACAGCATCTGCCGAAGATCTAACCTCTTATATAATGCTAAACAACTACACTATTTTAAACAAATATTTAAGCTGTTGGTTTTTTTCATCATTTTTTTCCATACTCCAATCTTTACTTCTGATGCTCGAATACATTTGTGAATACAATAAAAAAATACAAACTTTAATCTGAATGGCATTCAACAAAGAATCTGCAAACTGGTTGAAAACAACTTGGACCACTTTTTGGATGGCTTTGAGGGTATTTTGGGGATATTATTGAATTAAAATTTAGATTCTTTTGAAATTTCTTGATTAAAAACTTTAAATCAAGATTTCTCGAGATTCCTCCTAGGGATTTTTTTAAAAATTGGTCCAGAGGTGCAGAATTACCACAGGAATCGAGCCCAGTACTTGGTTTTGATGGACATTTTTATTTTATAATAACGGTCTACCGGGGCACCGTGCCTGACGATAGGAGGGGATTATCAGACGCGATATCGGCACTCTCTTTTAATCCGTACATCAAGAAGGCTCCGTTTCGATTTACGGCTGATGCAGATGTGGTCGATTTGATTTTCTGTGAAGCCGCCACGAAAGACACAAAATGGCTCGAGTTGTCAGATACGATCTTCACATTGGAGTCGCCCATACAGATCTTGATATCACCCTTCGGAATTCTATATACGATGGCATTTAGTTGGCTGTAGAAATTCTCTTTGTCTTGCAGATCGGCAGCAACGGTTGGCACATAACATTGGATTATAGTAAGGTGTCGGGCCCATGTTCTAAATCTAGCAGCGATTATCATTGGCGTAACTACAGGGGGGCTAGAGGGGGCTATAGCCCCACCTAGAACCAAATTAGCCCCCCTAGAATTTCTGCCAGGAATGAGTTTTCTTCATTCACATCTCCCTCTATACGTAACATTGAATCTTATTTAACAAATTTTCGAACTTCGAACAATATTGTTATATCTTAAGACAGGAATGTTAAACACGAAAAATAGTACGCTCTCTTGATTCTCCAGCGCCAGATATCATTACTTTAGGAAATTGGAGTAGGAACATTGGTTCCATGCTGATGTAATGCTGATTGAATGAATAATAGAAGCAACAGACTAAGAAAACAAATTCAATTTCTAAAATTTTGATTGGATAAAGAAAGTTCTAGTGGCATACTGAAGTGTCTGTATGGTCTTAATATCGACACAGCATAAAATGTTGGACAAATTGTTTAAGGAACACAGGATGCTTAGCTTATCGGCATATTTCTAAAAAAAATCCTGATTTAAAATTGGTTTTCTCAGCAAGTATTTATTCTTTAAATATTTTAAAGATAAAAAAAAATAAAGTTTTTACAAAGTTTTGTGAGTATATTAAATTAAACCTAGCGTGTTTATAGTTCTTAAAGATACATGGCCTTTCTGAAAGAAGTATCAAAAGAATCCTTCCGGAAAAGTGAGAGCCTAATACTACGTATTATATGTCTGTATCGATCCAGATATTTTGAAAGCATTTTTTTCTGTAGCTTTAGATGGTAATTTGGGGGATTTTTCTGCTATTTCCTAATATACAAAAATTTAAATGAGAAAGAAATTGGAGTTCTTTCGGATGGATAAAAATCCACAGGCGTCTTACTATAGCTCATATATTTTATAAGCTCATATGTCTTCTACTTGCATAAAGTTTTTCTGGAATCTGACGACAGAAAATTCATCACTCATAATCAACCTCCTGTGAAATGATAGTTCTGATACGAACCGCCTTTCCAATCACAGGCAAAATCAGAATTGTGAAAGAAAATTTGTTTTGTCTACTCTGACATCAACGTCAGATGATTTGCCATCCATGGAGAAAAACTTCTGCAGCGTCGCCAAGTGATTATGATTTGCACTTTGAAGTAGGGGTAATGACGGCTTTGGCAGGTTTTGTTCTATTATTGGCAGGGGTTTTTTTTATGACTGATTATGCTCAAATTTGGCCTAAACATTCTTTGCATATCAAAGAATATTGTGGCCAAATTTCATAAAATTCGGTCGACAAAAACCCCCCTGCCAATAATAGAACAAAACCTGCCAAAGCCGTCTGTTCCCCTATGTTCGTCTCAGCTCAACCTCCTCTAGTGTATCTGAGAAAAACCGATTTGTTTTCAATAATGTTTCTTTCTAATTACAAACAGAAATAAAATCTGAATTTTGAATATCACTTGACTACTACTGACGCCAACGTTTCTGCAGTGTTGCTCTCCGACGAGCGTTTCTGATTCTGATATTGACGGAAACTTCCTTCAGTACCTACGCCATTGTTTGCTATCAACACTTTCTTTTCATAAAATGCTGGTCCTGAAAAGAGTTGATTTTCAATCCACAATGCGTCTTTCGAATCACTCACAGCAATCAAACGTTAAACTGAACCGTGTGTTAAAAACTTACTGCTGCTGCTGTCCGACGGCCGCCCGATGATTTCCCGCTAAGACGCTAAGAATAAAAGTTCAGCACCGCCACTGATATCCTGAGACCGCAATCGACGCCAGAAGAACAGATTTTCTTTTCACAAAACGCTTTTCTAATCACTGATAGAAGCGAAACGATAGTCTGAGCATTGCGTGGATATTTCTCTTGAGTACTGCTACTTTCGGCGACGGCCAGCGCATATTCTAATCCAGCGGTTCTCAACCTGGGGTACATGTACCCCTGGGGGTACCTTCGCTGGCCCTAGGGGGTACCTCGGACAAAAATGCGTAATGGCGGACGTATTACAATTCCAATCAAAACTCATTGATATAGTTTTGATAATTGTGTATTTTTATTTCAAAAATTTATATTGTACATAACATGCAATGCGTTCAATAAATCCCAATTGAATTCTGCCTTCCACAACATGCACAATGTATAAAGGGATGCGGAACAAAAGATCGAACGAGCAAAACGTCGAATGAAAAAAATATTTTTTTTTTTCACTGATGCTCGGTTGCTTCGTTGTAAGAGGATTAGAAGCATCCTTCTACGCATCTCGAAAGCCTTCTTCCAAGCAACTTCCAAGGCCTTCTTACAAGAGGCTCGGAACCCTCCTGGGCACTTCAGAAGCCTCCTTTCAAGTGATTCGGTTGCCTCCTTTCAAGAGGCTCGTAAGCCTTCTTTTAAGAGGCTTGGTAGCCTCCTTTTAAGAGGCATGGAAACCTCCTTCAAGAGATGCGGTAGCCTCCTTTCAAGAGGCTCGGAAGCCTTTTTAAAGAGGCTCAGAAGCCTCCTTTCAAGTGGCTGAAAGCCTCTTTCCAAGAAGCTATTTTCAAGAGGATCGGAAGCCTCCTTTCCAGCGGCTCAAAATCCTCCTTTTCTAGAGGCTCAAAATCCTCCTTTCAAGAGGATCGGAAGCCTCCTTTTAAGAGGCTCGGAAGCCTCCCTTTCAAGAAGCTCGAAAGACTTCTTTTCTAGAGGCTCAAAAGCCTCCTTTTTTAGAGGCTCAAAAGCCTCCTTTCGAGAGGCTCGGAAGCCTCCGTTCAATATCTTTTCAAGAGGTTCAGAAGCCTCCTTCCAAGAGGCACGGAAGGCTCCTTTCAAGAGGCTTAAAAGCATCCTTTCAAGAGGCTCAAGAGCCTCCTTCTAAGAGGCTCGGAAGCGTCATTTCAAGAGGCTCGGAAGACTTTTTTCAAGAGGCTCAGAAGCCTTCTTTCAAGAGGCCCAGAAGCCTTCTTTCAAGGGGCTCGTAAGCCTTATAAGAGGCTTGGAAGCCTCCTTTCAAGAGGCTCAAAATCCTCCTTTTCTAGAGGCTCAAAACCCTCCTTTCAAGAGACTCGGCCTCCTTTTAAAATCTTTTCAGGAGGCTTGGAACCCTCTTTTGAAGAGGCTCAGAAGCCTACTTGCAAGAGGTTCAGAAGTCTTCTTTCAAGAGGCTCAAAAACATCCTTCCAGGCTTAGAAGCCTCCTTCCAAGAGGTTTAGAAGGCTCCTTTCAAGAGACTCGGAAACCTCATTTCCAAAAGCATCCTTCCAAGAGGCTCAAAAGCCTCCCTCTAAGAGGCTCTAAAGTGTCCTTTCAAGAGGCTTAGAAGCCTTCTTTCAAGAGGCTCAAAATCCTCCTTTTCTAGAGGCTCAAAATCCTCCTTTCAAGAGGCTCGGAAGCCTCCTTTCAATATTCTTTCAAGAGGCTCTTTTCAAGAGGCTCAGAAGCCTCCTTTTAAGATGCTCAGAAGTCTTTTTCAAGATGCTCAAAAGCTTCCTTCCCGGCTTATAAGCCTTCTTTCAAGATGCTCAAAAGCCTCCTTCCAAGAGGCTCCTATCAAGAGGCTCGGAAGACTCCTTTCAACATGCTTTTAAGAGGCTGGGAAGCCTTCTTCCAAAAGGCTCGGAAGCCTTCTTCCAAAAGGTTCGGAAGCCTTCTTTCAAAACGCTCGGAAGCCTTCTTTCAAGAGGCTTAAAAACTTCTTTCCAGGCTCAGAAGCTTTCATTCAATAGGCTCAAAAGCCTCCTTCCAAGAGGGTAGGAAGCCACATTTCAAGAAACTTAAAAGCATCCTTTCAAGAGGCTCAAAAGCCTCCTTCTAAGAGGCTCATAAGCGACTTTTCAAGAGGCTCAGAAGCCTCCTCCTTTCAAGAGGCTCGGAGGACGGCTCCTTTCGAGATTCTCGGAAGGCTCCTTTCGAGAGGCTCGGAAGCCTTCTTTCAAGAGGCTCAGAAGTCCCCATTCAAGAGGATCAGAATCCTTCTTTCAAGAGACTCAGAAGTCTACTTTCAAGTGGTTTGGAAGCCTTCTTTCAAGAAGCTTGGAAGCGTCGTTATAAGCTGCAAAGGAAGCCTCCTTTTCAGGGGCTTAAAAACCGCCTTCAAGAGGCTCGGAAGCCTCTAATGAAGAGTCGCGGAAGTCTACTTCAAAGGGATTCAAAAGCTTGAAGGAGCTTCCCTTCAAAGGGCTCGGTATTATTCTTTCAAAAGGATTGGAAGTCTAATTTCGAAAGGGGGTACCTCAATTAATGCTAAAGTTCCAAGGGGTACCTCTCAAGAAAAAGGTTGAGAACCGCTGTTCTAATCCATTGTTGGGAAAAATCTTAGAGTTCGTCGATCGACTGATACCAAAATCTCGAAATCGGTACTTTTCACGGGGGTCTCAAATTTGAATATGCAGAATAACCTCCCTATCTTCGCAAAGGACGTAAGGGTCTGTTCACAAATTACGTAACGTTTTTGGGGGAGGGGGGAGGTCCAATTTGCTTTATACTTTGTTACACTAGAAGAGGGGGGAGGGGGTGGGTACTACTAAATGTTATAACGCGAATAAAAATTTATTTGCATGTCTTTTTTTTTAATCACTGATTGAAGTATCTGCTGTTTATCGTTATCGTATATTAGTCATTATCGAAATCAAGTATTCTGACATAGCGGGACTGATATGCGTAAAATACCAAGCGAAAATTGTATTTCTCGACACCACAGTTCCTCAAAACTATGTAAATAGTTATGATCGCAAATTCTATTTTCGTATCTACTAGTTGCATTCTTGATATCCTTGATTTTTGATCATGTGCCGTCCCTATTCTAACAGTGTTTAAAAAATACCAAAACCCAAATGCTTTAGAGAAGGAAAAAAAATCTGGCTTTAAAATTTTCACAGTTACGCGTTACATGGGGGAGGGAGGGGGTACCAAAAATGTTACTTTTTGTTACGAGGGGGAGGGAGGGGGTCAAAACCCGGATTTTTGCGTTACGTAATTTGTGTACTGACCCTAATCCTACGTCAAAAATTAGCCCCCCCTAGAATTTTTCGTTAGTTACGCCTCTTCATAGGCGCAGAGTGTGCCTGGGCGCTTAATAGGATTTCAAGCCGGCGATGCCGATGTAGAATTAGTCTCGACGGCATTCTGTGTTCTCCAAAGTTTGGCCAACGGACTTCACTCAGTCCCAGGATCTCAAGCTTCATGCGACGTGCCTCATTGGCAAGGTGTGTCAATTTACCCTGCTGGGCTAGGTTTAAAACGTTTCATGTTCCTATTCTTGTCCGTTGTTTTGCCCCAAGAGTCGTTGCCGTAGCATCAGTCCGTTCTCTTCACTGTCGGATTCTCGAACAAAATGATGTTCCGGGAACAGTGGGTTGTTGGCCCAAGGTTCCCTATCCACCGGAATAGGGTTGCCATCTTAGGTATAGCTTCCGGGGAAAAGCATTTCATACACAGCCGCTGGATGCCAGAAGAGAGGCTGTTGGAGCCGCACCTCCTTGGTGAACAGACGCTCGATCAGTCGGGTCAAATTTGTTCAAAGTCCCACTCAACACCAGGACTAGGCAAGTGCCCTTTGAGTGGCACACGGTCGCTGTGATAGGGCCTGCTTGCGGACACATGCAGCTTTATAGAAGTCAGAGCCCACTGTCAAACCCCATCACATCCTAAGCAGATCCCACAAGAGGCACTCTCTCACTCTAGCTGATGTCAGAAGGACAACAGTGTCCAAGCAACACTACGTGAGAAGAAGCGTGAGAATTTGAACTTGTGAGGACTATATTAGAACTATATTAGGCGCTCCTTCCCGGATGTCAACTCAACATTTCATAGCGCTGACTGGTCATGAAATATCAGGCAGTCTGCAATGGGTCACTGGAGCTACAGTAGAACTAGCACCATCTAACTCCCGGACTAAATCTGACTACAGTCGCATCTCCACATCGAGATAAGGAGAGATCTCAGAACAGGAGAAAACTTTAATGGGTACTAGATCGAAAAAAGCTAGTTGCTATGCAAAACGACAGCAGAACAAATGTCATATCTTATTTTCAATGCGTTTGTTATTGTCGAAAGATGGTTTAGAAGCCTAAAAATTTAAATATATCGACATATCGTGAACAAAATATGACCAGAACACATTGAGATCGAGATAAGGAGGTTATAGAGATATATAGAGCCCAAATGTATGTAGATTGAAGGGACCGAGAAAACCATCGACATAGGGAGAGATATCAAGATATAGAACATCGAGATGTAGATAGTCGACTGTATAAGTAATACAGACTGCTTTTTTCCATAACATCACTGCCAGAGGGTGTTAGATTGGATACACACACGGGAACCTTTTTAAATCAGTATCGAGAAACTTTATAATTTCGCGTATTGAACACCCCTAATTTGATTTTACTATGGGCTGTCAGCCTGTGAGCTAACTGCCAAACAGTTAAATTTACAAAAAATCCTAAAATTGATTTCCAACATGGTTTATGGTCTACGAGAATAAAATACATATGTTGGAGCCTTAGAAAAGGGTACTCTTTTGAATGAATAAAAAAAATGAACATATTTTTCATAGCTAAAAAACCCAATTGATGCGATATATCCTTAAGATTGCGTGTGACGGGGTTTTCTCTACATTTCTTTTTGATATGCATATGACATGTGAGTAAGTTTTATTAGACACTAGAAAGGTCATAAAAAATGAATTTTAAAGGCTAACTGATTTTTAAAGTGGAACTTAAGTGACAATTATTTTGAGTGTTTTCAAAAGACTTAAAATGTTAAGTAAATTCAACGACACTTTACCTTATCAAGGTGATTTTACCACTGTTATCTGTTGAACGATGTTCTGACATATCGGGAAATTGATGCACAATGTGAGTTGTTGTGTTAAATTTGTAAATTATGCGTAAACAATACTATTGTCCTACTCCTATAATTTATGAGCTTAATATTGCTGAAATTATTTTCACTAAAGTTACACATTTAATATAAATTTACCAACAAATTTCATACAGCATGTGCATAGTCAATTACAACCAAATTAGCTAAACACTTGAGATGATTTACCAAAACTACAAGCATTGAGGAACCAGAAAATTTAAAATTGAATAACTCTAAGTGCTTAAAAATATGTGTAACAAGAACAGTCATGAAGGTTATAGGCTAGCCTCTTTAGTATAGTATATTTAGATAGTATTTAGAAAGATGCGACAATGTTAAAAGATGTCAAACGTAATACGTTTCATGCATTGTTTTCTCCACACGCAGTGAGTTTACTCACCGTAGTCCATCTGCAAGTAGAAACCGCCACAAATGCCAGCGTTATACATCGTTCTCCTACCAGTAGTCGCAGTCTTGTTTATTCCGTCGCTGAGAACAGTTGAGCCACCCGCTTGACAACCACCACGCGCTGGTGAATTGATATCCCGTCGTACATAGTAACGGCAACGCCTACCGAGACGTTCGGCATAAATTGCTTCCAATTTCGCCGTGTTAGCCAATTTAGAAACTGCGTGTCGCGTGATTTAATTTGAACAAATCGTCGTCAAATCAATCAGCATAGTGCATAAATTCTGGTCGAATTCAAAAAGCTGTGATAATGATGTTAACGAAGCAGTTGCTTAGCAGAAGCTCAGTTTCTGCATCAGGTACGTGTATATCGGGTAATATCGCTCAGCCGGTTTTCAAACAGGTGTAGAACAGGAAACCGGTTCTAACGAAAAAGAAGATTTGCATAAAAAGCATTTTTGCATCCAAGGCAGAACGATGCATTGATTTCAGAGCAACATGCAAAACGGCGTGGTTATATCCACACAATATTTGAAACGAAGACAGTGGAGACGCGTGGTTGTACATAAATGGAAGGGGCAGGCGCGTACTCCATGGAGTGCACTGTATAATGGAGATCATCGATTATTTATTCAAGTTTGTTTTGTTTTAGTTTTCACACTGGAGAGGATAAATTAGGTTGAAATAACATGTGGCCTTATGGCCTCATGTTTTTACTTAATCATGTAATCCATTAGATTAATGACACCCTACTTAACGGTGCCCACAGGGATAATTTTGTATCTGTATGAAGTTCAGGTTCAAAACTACTCACAGAAGAAAAGATTTATGCAACTTTTTTCTCGGGAGTGAACAATGAAGGGTAACGACAATGATTGACATGTTCAAGGCCACCCGAAAACGTGCGTCATTTAGTCAGTGACTTTTGGGTGTAATTTGTCACGCCACCAACCGAAAACGTTCGATGTGTTTGGGGGCTTGTCCATATAGAAACAAACAAAAATATCAACCTTTTTGCGAATTTGATGAAGTTGTCAAGAAAATACAGTTATTTTTGTTCTAATGACTAGGATCAAAATGTATCTTGATACTCGTTGATACTCGTGTTGTTGTACTTTGTATAACAATCGTGAGAAAATATCGTTTGCAGTATTTTTACCCCTGTTGGTAGGCTGACCATACGTACCGTATTAACCGGGACAGTCCCGTTTTTAAGACCTTATTGTGCTGTCCCGTCTTAATCTAAATAATTCTCAATTTGTCCCGTTTTTTCATTGTTTTTTTTTCAAAGATACCAAAATCTAAAATATTGTTCAAACAAATTCAATAATTTAGGCAGCAAACTGGAATCATTAACATAGAAAGTGTTTTTTTTGTGTCTTGCTATCTATGCCGTTTTGTATTTTCCATTGATCGATTTTTCTTAAGGTTTTCAACTCAGTCAATGACGACAGGTGCTTCTCCGGGAGATTTTTTCATACAGTTTCATTTCAATGATTTTTTGCTGCTTATTCCGGAGGCATTAAAATTTGCCCAATTCCATCAGTAGATTGAACGGAATTAGTAAATTGATAGGCAAGTATTTCCTAAAATTCAGCCTCAACGTCAATAAAATGAAGCGCATGGACAGACGTTCTAATCTTCAAATTAAGCTCATTTTCGATTATTCTTTCTGAATCTGCTGAAGTAGGTCATTCATTTTTTTTTTCAAATCTTCTTTACCACATAATTTTCAATCATAATTTTTCGAAACATTAAGAATCATTCAAAGTCTTTCTGAATTATTTAGAAATCATCCACTGTAAAGAAACGAAGGCATGAAAAAATAATTTTTGCAATTCCTGATCATAAAACCTGGTTTACAGTTGTCATTTGAGTGATAAAACGGCCTACTTTTCCATACCAACAGAATGGGTGCTTTAATGACCATTATGCAACTCAAATGGGTTGCATAATATTCATTATAGCACTCATTTGGGTGCTATAATGAAAAACCTACATTGGGACAGTAGTTACATGACAACATTTAGCTGAATTAGTTTGGGTGAGTGTTTAAATAGTGTACTCTAAGCGTCTCGTAATAAATGAAATGGTTTGTTGGACATAACATCACAATTTTCCAAAGGCAATTGCATCCATCGCTCCATAGCTTTTCAAGCTATGCAATTTGGCAAGATAAGATGGAATCTTATTGTTCTCTGCCGCAACATAATTTATTGGCATGAATGATCATGTGGAGTAAATTCGATTGTACAATTTTGGTAAAGATTTATCATATAAGCCCATTTTTCGTCATTGCAAAAATAGCGTGTGCAACTCGTTGCAAAACTCGATTTTTTCAGCACTCAGAGTTTATCCAACTCGGCAAGCCTCGTTGGATAAACGTACAACTCGTGCTGAAAAATCATCTTTTGCAACTAGTTGCACAAACTACTATTATAAATCAACAAAATCGAGTTTTCAAACCGAGGGAAAATTTGGTTGGATTAAAGGCTAGATTCAAGGTCCTTACGTACTTTAAAGCTAGTTTACACATCAGGAACTTGTCAGCAAATTTCGCTCCCATGTTTGGATGAGATTTATGGGATTCCGTTTTGAAAAATTAGAAATTCAGCCGGATTTAAATACAATCCGGCGGAAAGTCTGAGCTGAAAACCAGTCTGGATTTTTATACTTTACACTGTTTTTGGAAGCACATCAGTACAAAATCAATGGACGAGATTCCCGAAGTCTGAGGCTACTTTTAGCGGGTAATTTAAATAAATTTCGCTCCAAAAGGACTGTAAATTAATTAAATTTGACATTTATTCTCATGCGCCAACCATATTCAAGTAAATAATTAAAATGACATTTTATTAATGTTCTTGCCTTGTTGTTTTTATCCGCAGATGTTTTCCCACTTATATTCATATAAAAAGAATTTGGCACGGGAAATCAATAATCCCACAATCTTTTCGCATTTGTCTTTTGACATTTTTTCTTAGCCTTCTAATGCCGAAAACCGGCCTAAGGCAGGGTAGTTTGCCTATTGTTTGTTATTTTCAATTGTACAGAATTGGAAAACTTTTTGATATTGGTCAATAATAAAATCCTTAATGCAAATCTAAGGTAGATTAAAATTAAATTTTAAAATTTTACAATTTTTTTTTTGAATATTGAAACATGCGTTATTTTCTTTTCCTTCGTGTTTTTGTCAGCGTCTCTTTTAAGAGTGGAATATTTGTATTTTAGTATTTTCCATAACTAACTTAATACAATAGAAGATTATGGTGATAAATGATTCACTCTAAAATATTTCTAATTTCTTACACGGAAAATGAAAATTAGGCCCATCCCGGGCAGAAGCCATGAACAGAATAACAAAACATGATATGGATTTGATTGATATAAGAGATAAAAGAACTGGCAACAATATCAAAAATTTGCACCGAAATATCATTTAAATATCAAGATATGCTATGGATAAGAACAAACTAATGGCACATGATATTGATAACTTCTTACAAATAGCATAACTTAATCTCCGCATGATATTTTAGTGCAAAATATTGATATTGTCGTCTGATCTTTTATCTCTTATATCAATCATGTCCATAGCTCATTTTGCAATTTTATCAACATTTGATATTATTGAGCTATTTTTGTCTACTCGGGATACATTTTGAAATTTCTACAGCTCTTTCATTTTATCACAAGATTTTTTGGCGTGTCCCGTTTTGCAAGCGCATTTGTCCCGTTTTTTGACCGAAATGATCTGGTCAGCCTACCTGTTGGATATTCCAATCACTGCGACCATCGTTTGTTAAATCTATTGTGAAATATGCCCCATGTGATTCGCTTAGGGGCCCTCCTTAGCCGTGCGGTAAGACGCGTCGCTACAAAGCAAGACCATGCTGAGGGAGGCTGGGTTCGATCCCCGGTGCCGGTCTAGGCAATTTTCGGATTGGAAATTGTCTCGACTTCCTTGGGCATAAAAGTATCATCGTGCTAGCCTCATGATATACGATTGCAAAAATGGTAACCTGGCTTAGAAACCTCGCAGCTAATAACTGTGGAAGTGCTTAACGAACACTAAGCTGTGAGGCGGCTCTGTCCCATGTGGGGATGTGATATCAATAAGAAGAAGAAGATTCGCTTAATCAAGTTGACGTATTATTACATTACTATGTAGAGCAATCGCATCACCTTGACTTTCAGCGTTTTCCCAATGCGATATTATGGTTATGATGAATCTTACTACCGTATTGAAACCTGTTCTCCAAACTTCAGAGGGTTCTTTCAGCCCTCCGTTGAAGAACTATAAACTTTTAAAAATTGCCGGACAATGGTATAAAAATGTTTCGAGTCCTCCACATGTATGCCGCAGAAAAACCATATCGTCTTGAAATTTTCCTAACACCTTCAAGTGATATCAGCTCGGCCAATGGCCTGTTGTAAGCGTTGTAAGACCAGTATATGTATTGTGCCTTGCAACAAAATGACAACTTTCGTGATCATTTTTCAAGGACATCATAGTTTTAATGATTGATACTAACGCAGGGTCAATCAACTTAATTAATATTTATTGGACTTCCGTATTGGTTGAGGGTTTAAATGCGAATGACAAAAATTAACGAATAGAAAATGAGTGTCAATAACTCATTGGTTGCTACGCTTGTTAACAATCAACTCGATTACTGTGATTTCTAACACTTAATCGGCTAATCCTATGCTAGATCTGCAAACGTCCAGCTTCTAAGCCTTTCGTAAATTTATCAGCCAACTGGTCAGTTGTGTTAACAGCTTCGACTTCAAGTGTACCGTTATTGAAGTGGTCTCTTATGAAGTGGTGCTTGATATCGATATGTTTCACGCGTTTATATTTGGTATTCTTGGACATAGCTATGCATCCTCTGTTATCTTCAAAAATTACGAACGATTTCTTCTCTTCTATTTCCTTCTAATCTTCAGTATACCTTTGAGTCATTATCCTTCAGATGTTGCAATATGCTCAGCCTCGCTTGATGAAGTTGCGACAGTTTGCTGCTTCTTATTTGCCCAGGATACGGATGAGCCATACACTTTGAACAAGTAACCGCTTACTGACTTTCTGTCAATCGTGTCCGAGGCCCAATCAGTATCAGCAAATCCGACAAGAGGCGATACACTCATTTTGCTTGAGCTTCATTGATTTAGTACCTTTCAAATAGCAAACAATTCCTTTTAGCATCTGCAAATGAACTTCAGTAGGTTTTCGTTGGAATCTTCCCAAATATCCTATGGAGTAGCAAATATCAGGCCTTGCACATAGCATTGTATACATCAAGCTTCCCAGAAGCTCACGATAGGGACGATCAACACATTCTTTAGTGTCTTGCTGCATTGTAATCTTTTCAATCGGTGTCTTGACAGAATTGCAGTTTTCTAATCCAAACTTTGTTAAAACTCGATCGATTCCTGCTTCTTGTGATAATTCCATGATGCCATCGTTTCGATTGTACGATATCTTGATTCGCAGAAAATGTTTGGCAGTGCCACAGTTTGACATTTCAAATTCATTTGATAAAACTTTCTTAATATTTTCTATCTTCAACATATCATCTCCAACTAACAGCAAATCATCAACATAGATAATCACGTATGTAGTTCCAGTCTCGGTGCTTTTCACATACAAACAGTAGCCATGTCTGGAACGCTTGAATCCAATCCTGATAAGCAAATCGTTCAATTTCTCGTTCCAGTATCTTGGACTTTGCTTCAAGCCTTAGAGGGATTTTGCTAGCCTGCAAACTTGATTTTGTTTCGCAGTTATGCCATTTGGAATTACCAAGTACATATCATCCGTTAGTTCACCGTAAAAACCAATCGAGCTTTGTAACGGACGGGTAGTCCATTTTCATTCTCCTTGACATGAAAAATCCATTTTGACTTCAACGAGGTTACTGTTACACCTTTTGAACATTCTACCAAGCGCCACACCTTATTAGTTTGAGAGACATTAGTTCGTCTTCAATTTTTTTTTGCCAATGTTCTTCATCTGATGGACCGTAGACATCCTTATACGTTTCAAGTGGATCAAGGAATGGATACTTGAATGTTGAGACAGAAGTACTTTGGGCAGTGACGATTCTGCCAACGATATGTAGGGTCATGGGTTCGAGTCCCATCGAAGGGAAAGTGGTTACCTCCAATACATTTTCCAAATCAATATCTTCCACATAACGTACATATTCGCATATGAGTTTTCATAACATTGTAAATTAACGTCCAAGTCGGGTGGTTTAATCCCCGGAAATAGGCAATTAACTTTGATTGAACTGATATAATCTTTTTATTCACACGCAGCCTTTCTGTCCCATTCACTGCGCCTTAATATATTCATCTTGTTCAGGTTGCGGACTATTGGAGTACGATCAGAATCCATATTTTCATTGTCATCTACTTCCATTACATACTCGACTCGACTTTTCGAATCAAGTTTCTTCCGTCCAAAGCGCTTCAATTCGCCATCCAGCTTCTGGTTCCAAATGGTTGACGGTCTGGTTGACTAATCCTTCTGGCTGCTCCATATAAATTTCCTCCTCTTCCAACTCACCTTGCAGAAAAGCTGTTACTGCATCCATCTGGTGAATCTTCAGGTCCAACCTGGCAGTCAACGACATCAAATAGCGGATGGTGGCATATCGGACCACGGGCGAGTAAGTCTCTTCGTAGACGACACCCTTTGTAACAATTTAATCATCCCTAGCCGTATGCTTCGTCAAAGCTCCAATCAGCAAGCTGACGCGCCACCTGTTTCTGAGATATGAGACTATTGAGGCTTTCGCGTTTAAGGTCAAACTTTGAGTTCCGCGGATTCCGGTCGACTAAAGTTTTAGAAACGCGAAATCTCGACATTATCTCGGTGGCTCTAGTCCATAGCAGAGTGTTTTATAGTTATTGGCCTATAATCAAAGCGAAGCCTAATTAATAGTGATCAATTGAGTTTTACTACGGAAATTGTAAAAGTTTATAACATAAACCGAAGTAGGTAAAACTATAACTAGTGGAAGATTTGTTAAAACTATAATTAGGTTGTTTCTCTAGTTGAAGGATAGTGATCCGTAATCGCGACACGTGGAGTATCCGACACCTGGTGAAAGCTGGTGTCCTCCGTGTCAGGTAAGAACTAGACCGCAAAGATGGAGTTGATAAAACTAAATAATTTGTCATTGAACAGCTTCCCACTGTTCATCGTGGGCCCTTGTGCGGGACGAGTCAGTTCCACGGATCGTTCAACCCCTCGTTCCGACCGCCTCGAAAGTCGTCTGGTCGGTGTCCAAGCTCCCAACTCTCCCCTAAGTGTCGAGACAAGCGTGCTACATTGTGAGTTGTCGCACAACGCGTGGCCACGTCATTACGCCACCCCGTGGGTATAACCGTCATTACCGTTACCACATTGCGCAACTATTCTACATCGTGCTACAAACGCAAAGCAAGCGGAACGCCACCAAGTGGCCAGGAGTGTAACCAAAGCCATTACCAAGTTACACCGGCCTACCGTCAGGATAGTCGTGACATGCACCCATCGGTCACGATACAGTCAGCGAAACGCTTAAGGGGAGTCCAGAGTAAGACGGACGATTACTTCACGCCGAACGCCTAAGCATAGGCGAACCAGGGACGTTTCCCAGAAAGGCGACGATCGTCGAACGGATATCATCGAATCGTCGTTTATGGCCGTTACATCCCGAGCTCTAGTATCAGGTTAGCCTAGGGTTAGTAATCTAGTATTAAGCTAAAGTTTTGTGAAACCCAAAGGGGAAAGTTATAATTAGGTCTAAATATGCATCCGATAAGCGCTCATAAGAATTAGAGTATTTTAAAATTTTGAATGCATCAATAAATCAAGCATGCCCGTAAGCATTTTGCCTTTGGTCGAAAGTAATTGAGATTTTTATGAGATTTATTTCGAATTATGAATCCGTCCTTTATCGAGTAGTATTTTTTCATTGATTGTGCTTGGATTAGATTATGGAACGATTCTTTGGTTGACGTTGGAAATTTGGAACAAAGCGAAGTGAGGTCGTGTGTTTGAATTCTATCAACTTGCCCGTTTTAAGAGTCTCAACCGGGCCGAGACAAACAAGCCTCAGCAGCCTCTCTAAGGAGAGTGGCGCATAAGCTGTTGTTGGTGGCAACGAACAGAAAGCATATGTTTCACCTTGACTTGAGAGTAGCCCTTGGTCACTAAACGGGCTTTGTACTGCTCGGTAGATCCATCTGGACTGGTCTTGACCGTGTACACCCACTTGCAACGGAGTGCTTTCCTTCCAGCAGGCAAATCGGCGAGCTCCCAGGTCTGATTCTTCATCTGCGCTCGGTACTTCTCGACCATCGCGTCCTTCCAACGGTCGCTGTCCTTGCACGAAATCGCTTCCTGGAACGTCTGTGGCTCGACGCTCGCATCACCTGGGGTTATGCGAAGCTGTGGAATTTGGGAACTTTCGTCAGGGAGGGAGGGCAGCAGGTTGTAGGTCAGGGTCGATCAGCGTCTTGTCGGCGTCTTCTGATTCCTCGGACTCGGTTTCACTGAGCTCGTCATCTTGCGCCTCCAGATCGTTTTCTTCACCGTCTATACGAACTGTTTCTCTGCAACATACATCTCGTTCTGCACAATCATTTCGAAAGGTGCTTCTTGGGTGGAATCTACTTCTCTCGGAGTAACTTGACCTTCCTTCATAAATATCACGTCATGACTCACTGCTACGTCCTGCGTTTTGAAGTTGTACACTCTGTACGATTTTGAGTTCTCGCTGTAGCCCATGTAGATGCAACGTTCTGATTACTCATCCCATTTGCGTCTCTTCTCCTTCGGAATGTGCACCATGACTTCGCTTCCAAACACACGCAGGTGCGACAAATCGGAGCGGTTTCCCGTAAACTTCTCTTCAGGAGTGACTTGAAGACCTTTTGTCGGTGAACGATTGACGACGTATGAATCAGTAACTACCGCTTCCGCCCAGAATCGTTTTCCAAGCCCAGCATCAAACAGCATACTCTTGGCACGCTCCACCAACGTTCGGTTCATCCGTTCTGCAAGCCCATTCTGCTCCGGATTGTACGGAACCGTTGTCTCGTGATGGATCCCAGCTCGACGCAAGCACCGCTGCATCGCACAATTAACGTACTCCTTGCCGTTGTCCGTTCTGATCCACTTGATTTGCTCTCCCGTTTGGTTCTCGACAAATGACTTGAAATCTTCAAATGCTTCCAAAACGTCCGCCTTCGATTTCAAAAAATATACAAACGCTTTCCTGCTCGCATCATCGATGAATGTCAGAAAGTACCTGCTTCCTCCCAACAATACCGTCTCCATTGGCCCACAGAGCCAGCTCGAGCACCCGATCAGCACGATGACCTTTTACCTTGAACGGTTGCCGCTGGTGCTTACCTTGAATGCAGGGAACACATTTCTCCAACTCTTCGTCTTCAAATTGCATGCCTGTCGCTATTTTCCTCAGCCGCTTCATACCGTCAGCCGAAAGATGTCCCAATCGACGATGCCATAGTTGAAAACTATTCTGCTCCCGTGCCACGTGAACGTTCGGATTCTTGACCAGCTTCAGCTTGTACAGACCATCCGAATACTGTCCAACCGCTACGATCTCCTTCAATGGGCTAACAACCATAAACGAGCTCTTGTCAAACGTCACCTGGTATCCGCTCTGGCACATCTTGCCCACGGACAGCATATTCAAGGCCAAATCTGGAACACACAGCACATTCTTCATGGTGATACCACACGACGAACCTCCGATGTCAACTTCCAGATTGACGACGCCCTTCGAGATGACGTCAGCTTTCGAATTATTCGCTACGTTGATACTTGACGACACATTTTCAACTTCTTCCAATAACTTCCTGTTCGAATCGAAGATCCGAACGAAATCGAAGATCCAGTCGGCATTAACCTCTGACGACTGTATTGCGTTGGACGCGTAGAATGCAGCGTGACCACTTTATTTCCCACGGGCTTCTCCTCGGGTTCTTTCTTCTTACTAAATTTCCTCTGGCACTGAGATGCATAGTGTCCCGACTTCTTGCACCGGAAACACTTCACCGCAGACTTTTCTCCAGATTTCTGCTCCGGTCTCGGATGGCTGTAGAACGCACCATCACTTGACTTGCAATTGTTGCCGACCTTCACATCCTGCAAGATTTTCGCTTTGACGATGTCCGCCGTAAGCTGCATTCCCGACGACTCCAATCCTAGGATCATCGGTTCGTACTGCTTCGGCAGGTTTTTCATCAGCAAACTCGCTAATCAGGTGTCGTCCACTTTGAAACCTACCTCCGAAAGCTGGTGACACGTCGTCAACAGTTCGTTCACGTATTCCTGTGTCGTATAGCAAATGATTTCTTCATCCCGTTCAGCGCCAACCAGTCGGATTCCCGTCAGTCTTCTCAACAGGCCAATTTTCCGTGTCGAGCCGCTATGCTCGTAGCACTAGCCACGCCGGCAACGATACCGAGCTGCTCGGCAAACGACCTCCGATGGCGGCTTGATTCCTGGTACCATTTCGAACTTGGTTTTCTTGATCCCCGGAACCATCTTGAGATCCGTTTCCTCCTTCTCCGGCCATTTTCTTTAAACTTTTCTTCGGGTTGAAAAAAATTTCACTTCGCCAAACAGAACTGTTTCCTTAGCAACTGCCTTAGCAACACGTCTGTTTGGTTCGATATGTAGAGGCTAACTGATACGTGCTGATACATTTAATGTCATATATGTTAGTGGCATACTATGATACAAACAATTCGATGGTTACTGCGCCAACATCATTGATAGTAACTTGTACGCCCATGTCAAATCCAGCAATACAGCCTTTGTACCAAGCTTGAAAGTATTCGTCATTCTTAGCCACATTTATTACTATAGGATGATTCAATTTGACCAGGCGTTCGAAGCAGTTCTTCTCGTTGACAAGATGGTCGTTGGCACCAAAGTCAAGCCTGAATACCAACTTCTTTCGTTCATCGCTGTTTCGAGCTTCTCTTCTGTCTACCATGAACGCCGCCGGTTTTTCCTTATACGTATCGGACATTCGATCGGTCTTCTTTAATTCTTCTGCCAAAAGTCGTTCTCTCACAACGTCCAGCGTCAGCTTCCCTTCTCCGAAAGTCTCTAAAGCGGTCACTAGTGGATCGTTCGTCTCCGAAAGGGTCACGAACAATTGAGAAACCAAATCGCTTTCTTCCAACTTCGCTCCAGTAGACTTCAGTTGCCGGATAAGTTCATCGAAAGTCTTCAAATGTTCTCTAACAGATGTACCTTCTAGGTCTAGCATCTTAAACTTTGCAAGCTGTGGTCCAAATTTGTTTATCGGTATCTTTTTCTCGGATGAGGTCCAGCATGTCGTCATGAATGAATGAAATGATGAGATTCGCTGCTTTACAGTCCTGTTCGTTGAACTTTGCTAGTTCCTCTGGCGCTGCCGGTGCTTCTTTTTGCGTGACTTCCAACAGACTAACGGACTTCAGATATTTTTCAACTAGGAACTTCCAATTTTCGTAGCTGGTATCCTCTAACTGGGGAATGCCGTATACGGCAACCTCCTTGCGTGGCCGAAGTGGCCTGTGCAGTACATAAGAGTCTTCCAGCTTCCAGCTCCATTCAGCTCGGTCCGTGGCTACACGTTGCCAACCACGCAGTCTACGTAGGATCCGCAAGCAATCTTCCACCTGATCGATCCACCTTGCGCGCTGTATATGTACCTAAATCTTTTTTGAAAAATCGAGAATATTTCGAATAGTAAATAAATACCTTAGGTGTTATGAACCTGCCTCGCAATTAATGTGCTTATCCAAATGACTTCTAGTTTCATGTGTTCCCAGGATTTTAGTTCAATATTATGAAAACATGCAGATACACCAAAAAAGGCTCGGGACCTATGAATTGTCGAGATGAACCAAGTCTTGCCAGCATATCGGCTTGTTCGTTGCCATCAATAACACAATGGCTAGGAATCAACACCGATTCACTTTATAACGACAAGGTTTGGAATGACTTAACGTTTAACGTTACTGATTTCAAAGCTGCTGCTGACTATCAGACATTATGCAACAAATATTTGAATGCCTGTAATTACGACGTTAGCATAATAAGTGAGACCCTAAATGGCCGGGGCGAAATGCGATGACAGCAGCTCTTCGTGGGTGCGTGTGCACGCCACGGAGATCTGACAAGACGAGGCCGAGTCATGGCTTGCTGCTTACCGATTGACACGCTGAGACATTAATGTATCATAATCACACGCTGATGGTAACTTACTCAAACTCCATAGCCACCCTGGCCATGGAAATCGACATATTTATCACTGGGCCAGTAACGCCTGCTCCAACTTTATTATTCAGCTTGGAACCATCGGTGTAAACTACAATTGATCCTGAGCGAAGAATTGGTCCATCGTTCAATTAATTGCATATTATTCGGCAACTCGGCCGTACGAAAATCATTTTTTTGTTTAATATCCTGGCTGTGTATATGCACAGCACATGTTTCGAAATGGACTATTTTTTTTTTTTTTTTTTTTTTATGTAACCCGTTGGCAGTCTCTCGACTCAAACTCTACTCCGGGTCCATCCCTATTATTCCCCACGGTAATTAAATTTGCTTCTATGAGCCTCTATTTTAGATCAATAACAGACGATCCTAAGCCACGTTGCTCAAATGGTCACTGTTTTAGGCCTGATCCAAATAGTTTTATTAAATAGTCCCCTTCAATAACATGATCACCGTTTTCACCATTATAACTATCACTCATCACTCCAACTTAACACTAGGTCTATTCCCTGTTGATCCGGTGATTAAATTTGCTTCTACGAGCCTCTATTTTTGATCATTAACAGACGTTTCTAAGCTACGTTACTCAAATGGTCACTGTTAAGGCCTGATTCAAATAGTTTTCTACAAAATAATCCCGGTAGCATCACTTATTATCGTTATCACCACCATCACTATCATAATTACTATTGTCCCTGTCATCACAAATATCTTATTTAGTCATGAACACACACACAATGAATCGATCTTCAAAACAGCGCTGTTATATATCATATAAGAACCGACACTTCTACTAGCTTTCATTGGACATGTACCGAATATTTTACATTATTTCTAATATAATTATAAAATAATTCCCACTTCAAGCACCTCAACTCAATATTGCATTTCATTCTTCATACTCACTGCGAACATGTTCCCATCCCAAATCAACTTTATCTTTTACATAGCTTTTTCTGTCACTATGTCTACACCACCAATACCAACTTGTGTATTAACCTTTTCACTAACACTTGCAAAACCACACAACATCACCATTTTCATATCAACAACCGTTTTTTTCACAATTTCATCGAGATCAGCAATTATCACTACTATCCCTACTACAATGTTAACGCAAACAAAAACTAGCCAGTCATTTTTTTTTTCTAAATTTGCAGTTTCCATCAAACAAATGAAGCTCAAAAAATAATAAGCTTAAAATCTATCGTGAGAGTCAGTCTTATTGTAGATATGATGACAAAGAGAGAAAACTCGAATAGAAGTGCATTTTGAAACAATAATAACGCACTAGATTTTGATAAATATGACTAGTTTAAAACTTATTTTGAGATCTATTTAGTCTATTTAGCAAGCCACAGTTCAGAACTGTTTGCCTAGCAATTATCAAAAATTCTCAACTTAACAACACCGAATACTGTTGCTATGGGCCTGTTGGTCTTCAAAAGCTTCGAAATGGCCTCCAAATAAAATTCAACAGGTAATAATTTTACAGACATTTCTTGAGCTTCGAATTTTTGATAGGGTTAGGAAGTCTTTGGTAGATCTTTATGTCTATGGATCTACTGTTAATCTAGTCATAATTTTGTCGAATGTTTCGCACTGTGTCACTATTACTCTGTCGGTCTTAGTTATCTTATGTTTCCTACGTTATTCAGTTCAATTCTATACTCATTGTAGATTATGTTACGTTTTGATGTCAGTTCATTGTCTCTATTGCTAAAGGTCACCTCCTCTCAGGCGAGTATCCTAGTTCAAGCGTATAAGTAAGTACCGCTTAAGAGTTAAGCAAACGTGAAAGAATGCAGAATGTCTTGATGATATTTTCTACTGGTTAATTCCTACCTAGCTATGTTTAAGCGTGGCTACGACTCATCATCATCAGGGAACGCCTCTGGAAAGTATTGCCGCATAGCAGAGATCATTATCACTGATGAAAAGGACCTCTACCTGTCTGCACCACCATTCAAGGCTCCAAGATACGATGTCCGTTGAATCACATGCACATGCGTAAAATCAGTGCATCAATGCCAGATTATATGTGACGCGGCATTAAACAAAAAATATTCAACATGTGATATCACCACGACAGGATATGTCTTTGGTTGCCATATCAGTGCTAATGGCGTAAGCCCACCCATCGCGGCAAGATAACCTATCCGAGGGGAGGGAGAAATAATGTAAGAAAAATGCTTGAGAATATCATTTCAAGACCAAAGTCTCAAAACTACCCATACGCTGCTGCAAACAAAGACCCAAACGACGACCCGACGAATCCAACAGCTCTCCCATGCAAACCAACACCATCAACACGCACGCGAGGGTCTCTGCTGTTGACAGTGCTGGTCCGCGCGAGAGCGCCACCAGACTCCCGAAATCGACACTCGAGCTCGAGTCCCCGCCCACAAAGACAAGTCACTGTTCAAACGAATGTTGCCTTAATTGACTCCCCCATCCCGGGCACAGATTCTTTCCGAAGGATACTCAATATAAGTTCCACCGGGAAGCCAAGCACCAGAGATTGAGGAAAATCAGATAATCCAGCATCAGGCGACTCACGTCTGTTATTTAAGCAGAGAAGATGTTATAGGTGATATTCTCAATACGGCCGTTCAGAATGGTTCAGCGGATGTAAATTATGGATCATTATTAGGTCTTGTAATTTTAAACAAAACATTCTGAATACACGCGATAAACTATGGATATTATTATATCGGAGTTTTTAATATGAAATATATATGATATGAAATTTGCAAAAAAGAATTTACGTGTCTTGGAGGGACTCGAACCCTCAACCTCCCACTTTCTAGATAGAAGTGATAACCTCTACACAACAAGACCACTTAAAGGTCACGTTTGAGGAAAAGCCATCGTACGTATTTTGGACTCCGCAAAACGCTCCGATCGAATAGAGTTGGCTGCCGTGCCAAACTGACTATCTACAAAACGCTTATTAGACCGGTAGTTCTCTACGGACACGAGACCTGAACGATGCTCATGGAGGACCAACGCACACTGGGAGTTTTCGAAAGGAAAGTGCTGCGTACCATCTATGGTAGGGTGCAGATGGCGGATGGTAGGTGGAAGAGGCGAATGAACCACGATTTGCATCAGCTGTTGGGAGAACCATCCATCGTTCACACTGCGAAAATCGGAAGACTACGGTGGGCCGGGCACGTAGCCAGAATGTCGGACAGTAATTCGGTGAAAATGGTTTTCGACAACGATCCGACAGGAACAAGAACGCGATTTGGTAATAAATAAATAAATAAATCGATGAAAGTTGTACCTTTTTATCATCCAGTAATCATTGATTATGATCAGTGACTTGATACTTATGTTGCTTAGAATTCTAAAATCACCTTTTAGGTCTCCTCTCTTCTGCTCTTCAAAGCACACCTCTCTGATCCATGATCTGAATAAATTGAACCAGTGGTAACACGTGGAGCAAAGCGTCTAGCGCTTTGTTCGGCGTAGTTCTCATTGCACTTGTTATTTAAAAATTACCAACTTCTTCTGCATCACCCTTTTTTCGGTATTTAGCCACCATATGAGATATAAATCCATTGAATCATATTTTGCTTTAATCGAATTTTTGCCGAAGGTCGCCTTACTTGTCTATGAAGCATTTGTAACATTGCTAAGTCTAAGTCAATTCTCGTAGTTCGTCATTCCAGCAGCGCCGCCAATGCCCATTTCCGCCAGATCGTTCAAACGCAGCTGGACGAAATTGACAAAGCTGGAACTTACAAACGGGAACGTATCATCGTTTCACCTCAGGCCACTTCCATCCACGTTGAGGGCTCCCAGGGCCAAATTCTAAACTTCTGCGCCAACAACTATCTCGGTTTAGCTGTGAGCATTCTTCCTATATTTAATACAACACGTTTCATCTCGAACTATTTTTTTCCGAATTTCAGTCGAACCCGGACGTCGTCGATTTCGGCAAAAAAGCGCTGGACGAGTACGGTGCCGGTTTGAGCTCGGTGCGATTCATCTGCGGAACACAGAACATACACAAGCAGCTGGAGAAAAAACTATCGGAGTTCCATCAAAGAGAGGACACCATTTTGTACGCGTCCTGCTTCGATGCCAACGCAGGGATATTCGAGGCCGTGCTGACGCCAGAGGATGCCGTCTTTTCGGATGAACTGAACCACGCCTCAATCATCGATGGAATTCGACTGTGCAAGGCCAAGAAGGCCCGATACTTGCACAGGGATATGGCCGATTTGGAGGAGAAACTGAAATCAAGTGATGCCCGTGTCAAAATGATTGTAACGGATGGTGTATTTTCGATGGATGGTAACGTGGCGCCGCTCCCGGAGATCTTCACGCTGGCAGAGAAATACAACGCATTGACCTTTGTGGATGATTGCCACGCGACCGGATTTTTTGGAGCGACTGGAAGAGGAACGGAAGAATTCTACGGGATGCTGGGACGGTGCGATATCATAAACTCCACTTTGGGCAAAGCTTTAGGAGGAGCCGCGGGAGGATATACCACTGGACCGAAAGAGTTGATAGATCTTCTGCGTCAAAGGTCTCGCCCTTATTTGTTCTCGAACTCTCTGCCACCGCCGGTGGTGGCCAGTGCTATGAAGGTAATCCAGATGTTGATGGAATCCAGCAAACTGACGGCCCGAGTGCAGAGCAACACAAAACGCTTCCGCGATGCTATGACCAAAGCAGGGTTTACCATTTCCGGTATGGATCATCCCATTAGTCCGGTGATGCTGGGGGATGCCCGACTGGCTTCAGTATTTGCCGATGAAATGTTGAAACGCGGAATCTACGTGATTGGGTTTAGCTATCCGGTGGTACCGAAGGGTAAGGCCCGCATCCGCGTACAACTTTCAGCGGCCCACACGGATGAAGAAATCGATCGTGCGGTGGCTGCTTTCATTGAAGTGGGGAAACAGCTCGCAGTTGTTTCATGAAACACAACGAATTTATAATAAACAAATAAAATTTCTCTAACAAATGGGTTTCAAATCTGTTCTTATTCATATTAAAAGTTTGTAATTGACCGATCAACCCAAGTCTTCGAGGAGAAAACTATTTTTCTAAATAAGGAAACTGTTCCCATATTCAGCTCACTGTTTCAATAAAAATCGTATACTTTGATTGAAGATTCTCAGCCCCACTCTTCGTCCAGCCATACTAGACTAGAGCCTCTTCAAGCAAACCTCGTGCAATCGAATACTACGTGCTCTGGAGTATCCTCTACGTTGATCTACGGCGATGACGCATGTCCACACCAGTGCAGATATTGGCGAAAACAGCCGTATCCGGACAGGAACTGTGTAGGTACCGCATTGATCAAAATGCTCGAAGCGGTGGGTGCAGTTGACATCCACAAACGTCAAATCAGAGACTAACCCGCAGGCAAGCTGGCAGCCAAAAGATATTCTAGTTACTAGATAAAGATTGTCGCTGTCGTCGCTGTCCGAAACATCTTTTGCTGGCGAGGATAGGGGTGCTAAATGTCAAAGAAGGAAAATCCATACGATTTGACAGCTTGGTACCCAACATGTTCCGGACAGCAGAACAAAGGGAACCGAAGCGACAATCTTTATCTAGTAACTAAAATATCTTTTTGGCGGCCATTACCGCTCGCGGAAAACTGGAGTTTACCTCTCCATGCTCCCTGTTCACCCATGGCGATACATTGGGGATGAGCCGGTGGGTCCATCTTCCATTATCCGCATTGTTTACCAGTTGCATTGTCCAGTCTCACCGTCTATCTCACATTTCTGAGATACCACTCCGTTGCGTTTTTAGCTCTCGATATTGTTAAGGTGCCCTCAGACGTTGCAAGCAAATCACTCGCAACCAGCATTTTGCTCGCAGAAAGTGACATCTGTCAAAATTTTGCATGTCTGACTACACTGAAAGTGATTGCATGCAGATGACAACTCGCAAGCAAACGCTCGCTTGCATTGTGTGACTGCTAATCGTTAAAAATTTGCAACTCGCAAAAACAAAATTGCACTTGCTTGTGCAGCACTAGCATTTTTTTCGCTCGCAAAAGTGAAAACGTTTTCAGGTGGTGTGTGGTACTAGCCAAGATGATAGTGAACATTCTGACGTGTGCGGAATGTGGCATGGTAAACCTCCATGCATAAACTTACCGTGAGACTTTTCCTAATCATTCAAATAGCCACGATGCTACCGTGTTACATCGACTAGATGGACGCGACCACCGCATTCCTCCAAGGAGATTTTTTTTCCAATTTCGTTTATTTGGTAGGCTCAGGCGTGTATAACACTTTACGGAGCCATTGTTCTTTGTAATATTTACAATCAATATCATTTTATTATACGGTTAGTAAGAGGGGGGTAGAAGCCAGCGTACTCGTGGTGACTCGAGGTTAGTTTACAATGTTCAAGGATGGACGGGGCTTAGGATTTGGGATCAGGTAATTTCAGCTTCTCATCCGGGCATTTGGCGTCAGTGACGATGGCGCGTCGTCGTTCTCGAGGAATGGTTCGACTGGGAGCATGTTCCGGATGGCAAGAGCTATGGAGCTCTACGGAACAAAAAGGCAGAGACAGAACAAAAAAAACTTTAAAGAAAGAAAAAAAAACAAAATATTAGATTTTGATGTCAGAAGCACAAAGAAAACTATAAATGGCCTGCATATAGACAACATCACGATCTCCCAAACACCTCGAACTTCCCTGAAGGGTTGTTTACCTCGGGCCACAAGGGTATCCAATAATTGCTCTCTGGAGGCGTCATTTTCCGAGCAGGACCAAACTACGTGATCGATGTCATCATAATCGGCTCCGCACCTACATAAGTTGCTATCGACAAGGTTTATTCTGTACAGATGTGCGTTTAGTGTATAGTGATTAGACATAAGTCTCGACATCACGCGAATGAAGCCTCGACTTAAGTCCTCACCTCTGAACCACGCTCGCCCAGAAACTTTTGGAACTATGGAAAATAGCCACCGTCCAAGTTCGTTGTGTGTCCAATTCCTTTGCCAACTTTGAAGAGTACTCTGACGGACTAATGGGAAAAACTCGTTGCTCGAGTATTGTCTATCATAAACTTCACCTTCCTGTGCGCCCACCTTCGCCAGCGAGTCTGCCTTCTCATTACCGTAGATTGAGCAGTGAGATGGGACCCAAACAAAGGTAATCTTGAATGATCTTTCGACCAAAACACGCATCTGCTCTCTTGCCTATTATTATCTCATGCCTCTATTATCGGATCGACGGGAAACGCACGCTTTTTGTCGCGATTTACGTCGATGGCATAATTATAACGATTTACGTTATGGCGACGAGGAAATCAAAGCGAAGCTCAGTAAAACTTTCCGGATGAAGAACGTAGGAAAGGCAAGCAACTGTTTGGGAATCCGGATTGATCGTGAGAGGAGCGCTTTAAACCAGGAGGCGTATATCGAGTCGATACTTGCTCGATTCAACATGCAAAGTTGCAAAAGTGTTTCTACTCCGATAAACCCAAGTGTGAAGTTGACCAAGACGATGACGTGGAAAAGGGTACCTTATTAACAAGCCGTGCTCAGTCTTATGTATCTTGTTCAGTGTACTAGACCCGAAATTCTTTTTGCTGTAAACCAACTGGGGGATTAATGCAACTTAAGGGGGTGTGTTAGAGTATCATGTTTAAGCTGTGGTTTATCTGTTTGAAACGACTGGTATGACGGCGGTTTTAGATGTTGAAAGTCCAACAAATTGAGATTGTTATGAATATCGCAAATTTTCGAGTTAGAACTAAACAAAACAGATTTCTAAAAAGATTGATGGTTTAAAAAACATCGACCATACAATGTGTCCTCTTTATAAACTGAACAGTCCTTAAGCCACTCACCACGAGTTTGTATTGGTGGTGACGAAATCGAGGTGTTTGAAGAATTCGCGTACTTGGGCTCACTAATGACCTCCAATAACGATACCAGCAGAGAAATTCGTAGACGCATCATTGCAGGAATTCGTACGTTGGACTCCGCAAAACGCTCCGATCGCCGCCGTACCAAACTGACTATCTACAAAACGCTTATTAGACCTTATTAGTTCTCTACGGACACGACCTGGACGATGCTCGTGGAGGACCAACGCGCACTGGGTGTTTTCTAAAAGAAAGAGCTGCATACCATCTATGATGGGGTGCAGATGGCGGACGGTACTTGGACGATGCGAATGAACCATGAGTTGCATCAGCTGTTGGGGGAACCATCCATTGTTCACACCGCAAAAATTGGAAGACTGCAGTGGGCCGGGCACGTAGCCAGAATATCGAACAGTAATCCGGTTAAAATGGTTCTCGACAACGATCCGACGAGGTACACAGAGAGCAAGGTGGTTCGATCAGGTGGAGGACGATTTGCGGACCCTCCGCAGACTGCGTGGTTGGCGACGACCAGCCATGGTCCGAGCTGAATGGAGAAGACTTTTATGTGCAGCATAGGCCACTCTGGCCTTAGTCTGGTAATAAATAAAAAAAATAAATTATCTGTTTGTCTGTGTTCGGTTTATTACTCTTTCATGACCTCAACATACGATATTGTGTTCTTGTTGACTCTTAACTTACCTATACCTACCTGAAAGAAAACATATTTTAATGTTAATAAATGAATGATCGTGAAGGACGTGTTTCCCCTACTGTGCGTGATATCAAATCCCAACAGTTTGGAAAAATCCCGGCAATAACGCAAATTGCTTCCGAAGAAATGGTTCAGTATGCACTCCGCAAGGATGTTAACGGTCATTCCGTGCCGATAGTTCGAACGAGCCAGACGTGTGTGCTGTGTCTCATCGCGGGTTTTGTTCGGTAGTGCGTGTCTATTGTGTGGTGCCTACCTACGGATCCAAGGCGATTACTGTCGGCGAGCGAAGTAGCTGCTTCTGGCGACGCCAGTGAAGCAGGCTATTGTTTCTGCTGCTACCTACAGCAGCAGCGCAGATAAGTGGAAGGCATTGTTTTATTGTTCTCCCATCTCTCTGATACAGAGTGGGATTAATTATAATACATTAAATTAGTTTTTTTTTATATTTTTTTTCTAATTTGCTATTCTAAGTTCTAAGTTAGTATAAGAATTAATAGTCCTTCCACCTTGCGAGGTGAGAATGGAGGCAGAGACTATGGGGGGCGGTAGTCCCCTGAAAGATGTCCGCACACGATTGTACCATGCGGCTTCGCCTGGGCCTTGGGTTGTTTACTTTCGGCAGAAAGTGAAAAGTCTAGACTTTCTCGGCATTAAGCGAGATTTGACGCGTCGTTTTACGAAGCTTGATTTTAGTCAGATCAACAGGAACAAGCTACGAATCACCGCACCTACATATCAGGTGGCGAACGAAATTGCTAAAGACAAGGCGTACAATGTAGAATATTTAGTTTATGTCCCCTCGCGGGAGGTCGAAATCGAAGGTGTGATCAACGCAGCGAGCCTGACTTGCAAGGATGTACTTGCGGGAAAAGGCCGCTTAAAGAACGCAATGGAGTCTACCGTGGATATTCTGGATTGCAAGGAATTGCACTCAGCAACCATGGTAGATGGCAAAAGGTATATTCCAAGTCAGGCTCGCTTCGGGTGACGTTTGCCGGTTCGATTCTCCCAAAATATGTCGATTTAGAGAATATGTTGTTTCCGGTGCGTCTTTTGTACCAAGGGTATTTAATTGTACCAATTGCAAACAACTTGGTCACACTGCCGAGTTTTGTGACAACAAACCACGTTGTGGTAAATGTTTCGAAAGACATCGGGAGGAATCCTGCCAGCAACAAGCCACAAAATGTGCTTATTGCGGTATGGCTCCTGCCCATGGTTTGCAAGATTGCCCGGTGTACAGAAAGCGCACCCAAAAAGTGAAGCGCTCGTTGGTACAGCGCTCCAAGCAGACTTATGCGGAAATGGTTAAAACGCAAGACACATCCGCCGATACCACTGCAAAGGCTGCTATTTCAGCTACCGTTCAAGTAAGTGATTATTATGATTCCATATGCATTGATGAATTGGACTCTGACACAGCTGATATGGATGATTCTACGGAGGTACACGTTCCCGAAAAGAGGAAGCAACCGTCTTCCCCGGGATCGCGCCGTAAGAAATCAAAAGTCATCCATAAAAGCTTGCCCAAATCTGAAGGCAATGGGGGATTATTTAAAATCCCGAAGCAACCTGTCTTCACTGCTCCTTTGGATCCATCTTGCAGCAAGACATTCCCGCCATTGCCCAAAACCGATGTTTCCAAGAAACATCCGGCTAGGAGAATCAATGAAAGAAAAACTTCAATTCGTTCTTCCCAAAAAAGTACTCCGTCTAAGCGAGGAATGATCTCCTTTAAGGACCTTGTGGACCGTTTTTTGAATTTATTCAATATTCCGAATTCATTGAGGCCAATCATTGACCTCTTTATACCAACAGTGGAAAGTTATCTGAAGCAATTGACTGTTTCATGGCCCCTTCTTGCAGGAATTGTATCTTTCGATGGATAATACGGCTATTTCACAAGATACAATCACTGTGCTGCAGTGGAACTGTCATAGTCTTAAAAATAAATTAGACGTGTTCAAGTTTTCGATTCGCAATTCCGATTGCGATATATTTGCACTCTGTGAAACATGGCTTTCTTCTGAAGATGAAATCAACTTCCACGATTTTAACATTATTCGCCAAGATCGGGATGATCATTATGGTGGCGTTCTTTTGGGGATCAAAAAATGCTACTCCTTCTACAGAATTCCCATTCCGACTGTTCCCGGCTTAGAAATCGTCGCATGTCAAGTAAATGTGAAGAATAAAGACCTTTGCATAGCTTCAGTGTACATTCCTCCAAATGCCTCTATTAATCGTCGACATATTTGGAGCGCATTCTCCCTCCTATCATCTCCAGTATTGATATTGGGTGATATGAACGCACATGGTATTGGATGGGGCGAAACGTATGACGATTATAGAGCGCCTATTTTCTATGATTTGTGTGACGATTTCAATTTGAATATTTTGAACACTGGTGAAGTAACTCGAATAGGACCAAATGGTCAACAAAGCCGTATTGATCTGTCTTTATGTTCAAATTCACTATCGTTAGATTGCACGTGGAAGGTTATCCAAGATCCCCATGGTAGTGACCATATGCCGATAGTTACCACAATTAAAAGTAGCTATCAACAATCTGAGCCAGTTAATGTTCCTTTCGACCTCACGAAGAACATTGACTGGCAAAAATTTGCATCGGCGGTAAATATTGGTATTGAATCAACTGATGTTCTTCCACCGCTGGATGAATATCAATTCCTTACCGAATTAATCAAAAAAGCGCACCAGAAGCTCAGAAACGACGCGTTCCAAGTACATCCGTCATAAGAAGACCAGCCACTCCTGGATGGGATGATGAATGTACTAAGTTGTATTCTGAGAAATCTGATGCCTTCAAAGCTTTCCGTAAATACGGAAGGTCTGAGCTTTTCGAAGAGTATTTGAGGCTTGAAAGAAAGCTCAAAATTTTTCTCAAGGCTAAAAAACGTAGCTACTGGCGACGTTTTGCCGATGGACTATCGCGAGAAACCTCAATGTCAACACTTTGGAAAACGGCTCGCAACATGCGGAACCGCAGTTCCACCAACGAGAGTGAAGAATACTTCAATCGATGGATATTCAACTTCGCAAAAAAGGTCTGTCCAGATTCCGTACCAGCAGAACCGCTATTTCGAGAATCAGTCAATGATCCCGGTTCTTTGGGTGGACCATTCACAATGCTGGAACTTTCTATGTCTCTTCTTTCATCGAATAACTCTGCTCCGGGATGCGATAACATCAAATTCAATCTTCTGAAAAACCTCCCAGATATCGCAAAAGACGATTACTTGACCTGTACAACTGTTTCATGGAGTACAACATTGTGCCACCTGAATGGCGACAGGTCAAAGTAATAGCTATTCAAAAGCCGTCTAATCACAATTCATACCGACCGATTGCCATGCTATCATGCATGAGAAAATTATTGGAGAAAATGATCCTTTCAAGAATCGACCATTGGGTCGAGCAAAATGCATTACTGTCAAATACTCAGTTTGGATTTCGTAAAGGTAAAGGAACAAACGATTGTCTAGCGTTGCTTTCTTCAGATATACAACTGGCTTTTGCGCACAAGGAGCAATTGGCTTCAGTATTCTTGGATATTAAGGGCGCTTTTGATTCAGTTTCCATTGAAGTACTGTCAGACAATCTGCACAGTAATGGGCTACCCGTATTTTTAAATAATTTCTTGTACAATTTGTTGTCAGAAAAACAAATGAACTTCACACTCGGCACTCTGACAACTTCCAGAAATAGTTACATGGGCCTTCCCCAAGCTTCATGTTTAAGTCCCTTGCTTTATAATTTCTATGTCAAAGATATTGACAATTGTTTGGAAGGACAATGCACGCTCAGACAACTTGCAGATGATGCCGTGGTCTCTCTAAGAGGTCCATGTGCAGCTGTCTTGCAAGGACCATTGCAAAGTACCCTGGATAATCTGACTGTTTGGGCCAGACATTTAGGGATCGAGCTTTCACCGCAAAAAACTCAGTTGGTTGTGTTTACTAAGAAGCGGTATCCTGCTCAACTGAAACTCAAGCTGTTGAATGATGACATCAACCAATCTTTATCTTCTAAATACCTTGGGGTCGTGTTTGATTCCAAATGTACCTGGAAACTCCACATTGAGTATTTGATACAAAATGCCGGAAAAGGATCAATTTTCTACGTTCTATCTCCGGAACATGGTGGGTGCTCACCGGAAGACCTCATCAAACTCTATAGAACGACTATTCTCTCTGTTTTAGAGTATGGCTCCTTCTGCTTCCTCTCAGCAGCTGATTGCCACCTGATCAAATTGGAACGAATTCAGTATCGTTGTTTGCGTATTGCCCTTGGCTGCATGCATTCAACGCATAACATGAGCCTGGAGGTGCTTGCTGGAGTCACTCCTTTAAAGCACCGTTACTGGGAGCTCTCACTTAGAATACTCATCAAATGTGGGACAAGTAACACACTTGTCTTACATAACTTCGATAATATGCTTGAACTAACTTGTCGTTCAAGATTCCTGAGAGTTTATCTCAACTACATATCATGAGATCTTTGTCTTCCGTGTTATAATCCCCCTCGAGTTCACTTCACCAAAGACAGTTCCTCAGTTGTATACGATCTGTCCATGAAACATGCTATTCAAGGAATACCAGATCATCTTCGACAAATATCTATTCCCTCACTTTTTCTGAAAAATATGAACATGTCAATTGCAACAACAGATATTTCACTGATGGTTTCTCGCATCAACGGATCCACTGGCTTCGGTGTTTTCAATGTGACTTCAACCACCTTCCAAAACTTCAGGAACCGTGTTCGGTTTATGTTGCTGAGCTGGCAGCAATTAACTTCGCTTTGGGGATAATTTCCAATCAGCCCGTAGACCATTATTTCATCTTCTCGGATAGTCTTAGTTCTATCGAGGCACTCCGGTCGATGAAACCCGTTAAGCACGCATCTTACTTTCTTACAAACATAAGAGAGCAGATGCGTGTTTTGGTCGAAAGATCATTCAAGATTACCTTTGTTTGGGTCCCTTCTCACTGCTCAATCTACGGCAATGAGAAGGCAGACTCGCTGGCAAAGGCGGGCGCACAGGAAGGTGAGGTTTATGATAGACAATTCTCGAGCAACGAGTTTTTCCCATTAGTCCGTCAGAGTACTCTTCAAAGTTGGCAAAATAATTGGACACACAACGAACTTGGACGGTGGCTATTTTCTATAGTTCCAAAAGTTTCTGGGCGAGCGTGGTTCAGAGGTGAGGACTTAAGTCGAGGCTTCATTCGCATGATGTCGAGACTTATGTCTAATCACTATTCACTAAACGCCACGCCACATCGTCCCTGACGCCAAATACCCGGATGAGAAGCTGAAATTCCCTGATCCCAAATCCTTAGCCCTGTCCATCCTTAAACATTGTAAACTAACCTCGAGTCACCACGAGTACGCTGGCTTCTACCCCTCTCTTACTAACTGAAAAATTAAATGATATTGATTGTATATATCACAAAGAACCATGGCTCCGTAAAGTGTTATACACGCATGAGCCTACCAAATAAACGAACTTGGAAAAAAAAAAAAGGATGTTAACGATCATTCAGTAATTTGCGTTCGATCATTTAGTAGTTTGTCAATAACACATTCCAGAAGCTGAATTTCAAAATTCGTTGTATGGTGGACTTCTAGTGCGAAAGTTTTTCTACAACTCTGCCTAATGGTTCGTTGTTTGAATTCCACTAGTAACGGAGTTATAGCTATAGTTTCAGTAACTTAGACTAAATGATAACAAAATTTCAATCATTCAGTTTGAGTTACTGCAACTAGCGCTCTAAATCCGTTATTAGTTGAATTCTAATAACGAACCATTAGGCAAAGTTGAAGGAAAACCTTCGCACTAGAAGTCCACCATGCAACATATTTTGAAATTCAGCTTCTGGAATGTGTTATTGACAAAATACTAAATGATCTAAAGCGAATTACTGAATGATCGTTAACATCCTTTGTGCACTCGCAATTCGAATGGCCATCAGACGAAACACGCTGTTCAAATTCCTGCGATAACGTTTCGTCTTGAGCACAGCTCCCCAGGAACTCCGTACCTGATTATTGAGGATGATACGGTCGCCATAAGACACCTTACTTAGAACGACATCATCCGCGAATCCGAAGATCTTCACACTTTTGGGTATCTTCAGCGCTAGCACCCTGTTGTACATAACGTTACAGGATTTGGCTGAGTATGGATCCTTGCGGAACACCCACCGTATCCCCAATCGACTTTTATACCGAATTCGTTTCGTAAACCAGAATCCAGTTTTGGAAGTAGCTCTTAAGGATCCTACACAAATAGCCAGGGACCCGCATTCCATGCAGCACTACGGCGACGGGTGAGTTTTCCGGCAACGTAACATAGCCCTTTTTTAAATGTTATTATCAATATAATTGAGATTTTATAAAATTTTAGGATTGTTGGTTTCGTACCAACGGGACTTATTTATTTATTTTATTTCGTCAACCAACGTAGACTAGTACATATACATATACATGTTTGTTTTTGTAATGCTATAGTATAATTGAATAATAGGTTTTTTTTAGTAAAGTGATGTATAATTTGATTTGAATTTGTATTGCTGAATTTGTAATGTTTGTTCTTTGAAAATACTGTCTAATGTTATGCCGAAACATTGTTAAGTCAATAGTTTCGCAGTGTTGATTGTAAACAGCCATCATTCGGTTGAGAGGCCCAAATTTGGCGTAATTTGTTCGGCAGTGGTTGGTTAAAAATAATGTTCTATGCCGAAGTAGCCGAGAAGGTATGTAAAAGTTAAATTTCGATAAAATTTCAGTTGAATCAACACGTTGAGAAACTATATCGTTAACAATGAAATGAAATGACGTCCAACCTAATTCACGAAGAGCGTATAATAGAAATTGTTTTTGTACTGACTCTATTCTTTCTTCATGTGTGGTTGTATCCAGCATTTTACGAGCGCTAATGGCCGCTACAATCCAACTCAGTTTTTGGTAGGGTGGAAACAGTTTGAAGTCTGGCTTGTGTCGTATGACACAAAAACGATAAGTTTTCATCATCATAATGACGAATTCATGATGATGATGATCGCTGCTGCGTCGTACGACACAAGCCAAACGTCAAATCGAATGCATCCTACCAAAAAGTGATTTATTGATTCCACGTCGAGCATCCGTGCGAGACGGTTGTAAGTCCGCGTACGGTCTGCTTCTCATTCGGTTTTTTCCCTGAAGTACAGGTAGTGGTTTTTTTTTCCGAAAGTGTTTTGAAGCATAGTGCTTGAGTGGAAGTGGTGCTTAGCTGTAGCAGTTAAGTAGCCATTTCGTTGGTTTTGCAACTACGCAAAACTTTGCAGTTTATTCGGCGTCCATCGCAGGCGCAGGCATCATCGTCCCACGCCGACAGTCATCATCCATCGTGCGTCTCCACCAACATAGACGCTGCCGTCCTGCCACCATCCATCCACCCAGTTGCAGTGTTGGGTGCGGCGAGAACACCAACAATAGCGTGGTTCGCTTCGACCGCACCACCGGCGAGTGTCCATCGAGCTATTGTGTGCTGCCAGAACTGTTAGCCGGCAACACAGCAGTGTGAACGCAAGTATTTAATTGAGCTCCCTCTCATTGTTCCCCTCTCTTCTCCATCTTATTGGAATATTTTTTTTCCTTTTTTTTTACTCGTCTTGCCCTCTGTTCCAAATCATTATTTTGTTTGTGTGTGTGTTTTTTTCTGCCCTTGTTGTGATGATTGTTTAGTTTTAAATAGATTGTGCCTCGCTGCAGCGGCGCATTTCGTGTCCGCTATGCGCGAAGGCGAAGTTGGCGGGGGTACTTCGTATTCCATGTCAGATGTTTCGTTGCATTCGGGTGTTCCAAACCAAAACGAAATGGACACCAGCAACGCTAAAATTTCCTCTACGAGCCCCCGTCCCAAGGTCTACCCTCACGACTCTAGTGGGCCGTATGTTGTTTTCTTTCGACCCAAAGGCAAACGTTTGAATATCAGCCAGATTAGCAAAGATCTGGAAAAGCGATTTTCGTCTGTCACGACCATTGACATGGTTGGGTCCAGTAAACTCCGTGTCACGGTCAGTGATCGCAAACAGGCCAACGAGATTGTCACCTGTGAGCTTTTCACTCTCGAATATAGGGTGTATTTACCGTCAGCAGTGTGTGAGATCGCGGGGGTGGTGACGGAGGAAGTATGACATGCGACGATTTGAAACAAGGTTTCGGTCGTTTCAAGAACGTTTCTTTGCCTCCTGTTGCGATACTGGATTGCAAACAAATGTATTCGGTGTCGCAGGAGGGAGAGAAGCGGAGTTATTCCCCGTCTGACTCTTTCTGCGTCACTTTTTCCGGGTCCGCACTGCCTGACTACGTAGTGATTGGCAAACTTCGTCTACCTGTTCGGCTGTATGTACCGAAGGTGATGAATTGTGTTAATTGCAAGCAGCTGGGCCACACCGCTCAGTACTGTTGCAATAAACCTCGCTGTGCATCATGCGGAGAGAAGCATGTGGAGGGCGCGTGCAAGACGGCACCGAAATGTGTCTATTGTAACGAAAGCCCTCCACATGCTCTTGAAGCTTGCCCAACGTACATACAGCAGCGAATCCACCAGAAGCGGTCTCTTCAGCAACGTTCTCGGCGAAGTTACGCCGAAATGTTGAGGAAGGCCGCTCCTCCACTCGTTTCTGACACCATCTACTCGTCTCTTCCTTTGGACGATCAAGGTAGCTCTGACTCCGAGGTTGGAAATGGGGTTCCCTTTGTTTTCAATGGCTCAACGAGGAAGAGAATAAAACAGAGCCAGCGACCCTCGAAAAAGCCTAGGAAACAGCCTCAAAGTGAGCCTCAATCCAACATGGTCAAATTCAAAGCGGGTGGAAATACTCAAAAACGTTCAACTTTTGTGGTTTCACATCGGGATGATCGAGAGTTTCCACCGCTTCCGGGAACATCTAAAATCCCAGATGCCCCATTTTTTGCGATTTCTCAGCCAGAAAGAGAGCATACAGAGCGAGCAGAAGAACTCCCGAGTGCTCCAATGTTCACACTTTCTGGCATCGTGGAGCTCATCCTCAACTTCTTTGATGCTTCCGACCCCGTGAAGAACATGGTCAAAACTGTTCTTCCTATTCTGACTCCTCTCCTGAAGCAGCTGGCTTCGAAAATGCCCCTCCTCGAGTCATTTGTATCCTTCGATGGCTAACTTAGTCAATAAGGGTAACATGATTTCGATTCTACAGTGGAACTGTCGAAGTATTCTTCCAAAATTAGATATTTTTAAATTTTTAGTTAACAAATTACAATGCGATGCTTTGCTTTATGTGAAACATGGCTAACACCAGATGTGAACCTTCATTTTCCTGATTTCAACATAATCCGCCGCGATCGGGCAAATCGATATGGAGGGGTGCTTTTAGGGATCAAAAACAGCACTCCTTCTATAGAGTCGATCTTGCGCCGATGTCTGGCACCGAAGCTGTCGCATGTCAGGTGACTATTCGAGGAAAAGACCTCAGTATCGCCTCGATATATCTTCCTCCAAACACCGCGATATCTCGAAGAGATCTCTCGCACATCTGCTCGGTTATGCCCGAGCCACGGTTGCTCCTGGGAGATTTTAACTCCCACGGAACAGGCTGGGGGGAACTGTACGACGACAACCGTTCATCAATGATATACGACCTCTGCGACGACTTCAATATGTCAATTTTGAATACAGGAGAAGTTACACGAGTGGCTCCTCCAGCAAGAGATAGCCGTCTAGATCTTTCCATTTGTTCGAGCTCATTATCGTTGGACTGTACTTGGAAGGTGGTCCAAGATCCCCATGGTAGTGATCATTTGCCGATCGAAGTTTCGATTTCCAATAGACATAAGCAATCTGCTTCCATCGATCTTTCATATGACCTCACGAAGCACATCGATTGGGGCAAATATGCGGACGCCATCAGCGATGGCATACAGTCGATAGAAGCACTTCCCCCGCGGGAAGAGTACAAGTTTCTATCGCAGTTGATTCTTGAAAGCGCTCTTCAGGCACAACGTCGGCCGGTGCCAGGAGCTTCGGTTCGTAGGAAACCCTACAGTCCGTGGTGGGACATCGAGTGTACGCAACTTTATCGCGAGAAATCCGCCGCGTTCAAAGAATTTCGGAAACACGGGGCGATCGTTCTTCACAAACGATACACCGCGCTCGAAATCCAGTTCAAGAAACTGGTCAAAGTGAAGAAGCGCGGATATTGGCGCACTTTTGTTGAAGGTTTATCGCGCGAGACTTCAATGAAAACTCTGTGGACCGTCGGGAGAAGAATGCGCAACGCGTCGTCCGTAAACGAAGATCGTGAAAGCTCGTCGCGGTGGATACTTGACTTCGCAAAGAAAGTTTGTCCGGATTCGGTACCGGTGAGGCAAGAGCTACGTGATGCTTTTGCAGACAGGGATGATGTGGATCGTCCCTTTTCGATGATTGAATTCTCACTTGCTCTCCTCTCATGTAACAATTCCGCTCCAGGGATGGATAGAATCAGGTTCAATTTGCTCAAAAACCTCCCAGACGTCGCGAAGAGGCGCTTATTGAACTTGTTCAATCAGTTTATGGAGTGCAACGTTGTTCCGGATGATTGGAGGGCAGTGAGGGTGATAGCCATCCAAAAGCCCGGAAAACCCGCGTCGGATTGTAACTCGTATCGCCCCATCGCGATGCTGTCATGTCTTCGGAAGCTGTTGGAGAAGATGATTCTCTTCCGGCTAGACAAATGGGTTGAATCGAATAGTTTGTTGTCAGATACACAATTTGGTTTCCGCAGGGGCAAGGGAACGAACGACTGTCTTGCGTTGCTTTCTTCAGAAATTCAGCTTACTTTCGCTAAAAAAGAGCAAATGGGCTCAGTGTTTTTGGACATTAAGGGGCTTTTGATTCAGTTTGCGTCGATGTCTTATCTGACAAACTCCACGAGTGTTGACTTTCACCAATTTTGAACAACTATTTGTACAATTTGTTGTCAGAGAAGCGTATGAGTTTTTCTCATGGTGACTCAGCAACTTCACGAATTAGCTACATGGGTCTCCCCAGGGCTCATGTTTGAGCCCCTTCTTTACAATTTTTACGTCAGAGACATTGATGAATGTCTCATGCCAAATTGCTCGTTGAGACAGCTTGCAGATGATTGTGTTGTATCCGTTTCAGGGCCAACATCGGTTGATCTGCAAGGACCGTTGCAAGATACTCTGGACAATTTGTCCACTTGGGCTACGAAGCTGGGTATCGAATTCTCTCCGGAGAAAACTGAGATGGTTGTCTTTTCAAAAAACATAAGCCGGCAAAGTTCCCGCTCCAACTGATGGGTAAGACAATCACTCATAGCATATCTTCTAAATACCTCGGGGTCTGGTTCGACCCGAAATGTACCTTCTGGAACCACATTGTGTATCTGACACAAAAATGCCAGAAACGGATCAACTTCATGCGATCAATAACCGGAACATGGTGGGGAGCGCATCCCGAAGATCTTATGACGTTGTATAGAACAACCATTTTGTCGGTCCTCGAATACGGTAGTTTCTGCTTCCAGTCCGCGGCTAAAACACACATGCTGAAGCTTCAAAGGATTCAGTACCGCTGTCTCCGTATCGCGTTAGGATGTATGAATTCGACACATACAATGAGCTTGGAAGTACTTGCGGGAGTACTGCCACTAACAGATCGTTTCGCGGAATTATCGCTCCGGTTCCTCATCCGCTGTGAGGTTCTCAATCCATTGGTCATTGATAACTTCGAGAAGCTGCTCGAACAAAACCCTCAATCTCGATTCATGAGTATTTACCACTGGTACATAACGCTGGAGGTAAGCCCTTCTTCGGTAGATACCAATCGTGCTAACTTCTTAGACTCTTACAGTTCCTCTGTTACTTTTGATCTGTCCATGAAGCAGGAGGTTCATGGAATACCAGACTTCCTGTGTGCGGAGGTCATACCTCCATTATTTGCAAGCAAATACGGGCACGCCAGTGAGGAGAGAGAAGCTTTTTACAGACGGGTCAAAAATTGATGACTCCACTGGTTTCGGTGTTTTCAACGTTTTTCATAGCGCCTACTTTAAGCTCAAAGAGCCTTGCTCCGTGTATACTGCTGAGCTAGCAGCTATACACTATTCACTCGAGCAAATCGCATCCCTACCTCCTGACCACTTTTTCATCTTCACCGACAGTCTAAGTTCCTTGGAGGCTGTTCGGTCAATGAAACTCAGTTAAGCACTCAGCGTATCTGCTAAATGGGATACGGAAAGCTTTGAGTGCCTTATCACAACGGTCTTACACAATCACCATGGCTTGGGTCCCTTCTCATTGCTCGATCCCGGGAAATGAGAAAGCGGACTCTTTGGCTAAGGTGGGCGCTATGGAAGGTGATATTTACGATCGGAAAATCACCTTCGATGAATTTTCACATTAGTTCGTCAGGAAACCTTGAACAGCTGGCAACAGAAATGGACAAATGGGGAGTTGGGTAGATGGCTGTATTCAATTCGCCCGCAGGTGTCGAAGCGTCCATGGTTCAAAAATTGAATATGGGACGAGACTTCATTCGAACCATGTGTCGTCTAATGTCCAATCACTACACTCTAAATGCACATCTTTTCAGAGTGGGGCTCTCGGAAGGAAATCTCTGTGTTTGCGGCGAGGATTATCAGGACATCGATCATGTCGTGTGGGCGTGCGAGGAGCATCGTGGCCCCAGATCTGCGCTAACTGAACATCTCCGGGTCCGAGGAAAACAACCAAAGCCTATTAGGGAAGTGTTGTCGGGCCTTGATCTCGAGTACATGTCCCTGGTCCACCAATTTTGAAAGTTGATGATGTAAAACTGTAATCATTGCCTGCCCATTCCCTTGTCTGTCGTACCCCATATCGAATGTCTTCCTCTTGTTGTACATTTCCATGTCTGTCGTTAATCCCTTCCGTATGTCTTCCTCTCGTCGTTGTCTCCCAAAAAAGTTTGTTTGTCCCGTTCCAGATGTAAAAATGCGAGGAATGTCAACTTTGTGAACATCAGCATCGTAATTACTTAAGCACCCTAAAATCCTTTCCTTTCCTACTGTATTATTGTATTCCCTAACCTCGACTAAACCGCGAGTCTTTCGGTTCCCCAAAACTAACACTATGTATAAGAATCAAGAAATGTATTGTTAAACTTGATTTCGGCTCCGTAACGCTTCACGGCAAATGAGCCTTCCAAATAAACGAAAGATAAAAAAAAAAAAAAGTGATTTTAATTGTGGCGGGTATTACCGCACGTAAAATGCTGGATAAGGCGACCATACAATGCTACAATATTCCAGTATAGATCGTACATATGAAATATATAGTGTTTTGATCGTGTAGGGATCCTGAAAGTTGAAGCAAAAACGCTTGATAAAGCCTAGCATATTATTAGCTATGTGGATGATTGTGTTATTAGTGACTGAAGGACTGAAGGGGCTGAAGGGGTTAATTCCGCAATTATAATCGCCGTATTAAAACACAGGAATTTGGTGCTGTTTTACGGTCTATTATAATTTTCCTGATGGGGAGGGGTAATTTGTACAACAATTGTGTTAATGTAATCATTTTTAGTGTAGTATTTATCTATATGTTTGTATGTTCCATATCAGTTTTTGTTAATCTTATGCAAATAAATAATTCTATGAATCGCATGTTTGGACATAGTCAACTTACCGAAACTCAAACTCAAGACTCAACTTACGTTTAGTCCCCTTTATGATCGTTCGTAGTTTGTCAGTCGTAGTCTGTCTTGTCGAAATCTGTCTGTCGTGTCTACTAATTAGAATAGAGTTTGGATTTGTTCAAGGGAATTCACTTAACATGTTTCATACCGTGATTGTGCACTTTACAGCATAAGTAGATTATGGTTAGGTTGGTTTCAGCTACTAGGTGGAAAGAATCTAGGATTTAAGTTCATTATGTTAAGCAATTCATGTTTTCATAATTTCATTATCATTACCTAGTACTAAGCTTGTAATAGATTGATTGTAGCACTAATAGTTATAGGGTAGTTAAGTATTATTTATAAGTGATTTAGGATAAGAAATTCACACGCTGTCTTCAATTCAATATAGTGATTTGTTTTCCTTTCTTCTGTTTGTGTTCTTACCCATCCGTACAGCCGTTGATGTTACCTGTCACGTCGGTCCTCATGAGTGAATAAGGTTGCTGAGAAGAAAGATTCACGCTGGCAGCTATACGCTAGCCAACACTCCCCCCGAGTACGCCGACTCCTAGCCGGCTACTTCTCTTCGCGATCGACGTCCAGTACAGCAAGCTTGACCACCGGCCGCTCATACACTCCAGCAGTTGTACGAACTGTTGCTGATCGAACCTCTCCGTCTTGGCTGGGGCGAACTGCTATGATCCTCCCCTTTGGCCAGCAATTGCGAGGAAACTTCTGATCAACAATGATGACTATGTCCCCAACTTTCACTGGCCGCATACTGTCGGAGTACCACTTCGTCCTTCTTGTTATCTCCGGCAAATATTCTAGTAGCCAACGCTTCCAAAACTGGTTGGCGATAATTTGTGAAGAACGCCAGCATTGACGTACGATGGAATTAGATTTCTCGAGCGTAGTTAGCGGTTTCACTCCATTGGAGCTTCCAAGGAGAATGTGGTTAGGGGTTAAAGCTGGAGCTGAAGCGGCCTCTATCGGAATGTGCGTAAGTGGCCTGGAGTTCAGCGTATTCTCGATTTCGATTAAAGGTATTGCGCAAAACTTCGTCTGATGGTCGATGCGGTAGTTTCAATGACCTCAACGAATTCATCACGCTACGAATTAAACGCTCCCAGCTCCCACCCATGTGTGGAGCCAAAGGCGGATTAAACGACCAGGTAGTCTCGGTGCTGGTGAATTCGTTCATAAGAGCTTAATCATCTAGTTCTTCCATAGCACGCTTTAATTCTCCGTTAGCCCCTACGAAATTGGTACCACGATCGCAATAAATGTACCGCGGTAAACCACGTCGAGCAATTAGGTTGCGTATGACCATCACACAGGATTGCGTGTTGAGCGAGTGAGCTACTTCAATGTGTACTGCTCTAGTGGCCAACATTCCCCATCGTTTCTCAACTCTGCGTCCGACAGCTACTTCCATTGGTCCAAAGTAATCAATCCCCACATGAGTGAATGGTCTACAGAATGCCGCTAACCTTGCACCAGGCAGATCCACCATTATTGGAGGCGAGGGAGTGGCTCGCTCATTTTTGCAACGTTGGCAGTTTCTCCTAACGTTGGCACAGCAAACGTGAACTCGGGGGATGGAGTACATTTGACGTAATTCGTTTACCACGGTTTCTTGGTTGAGGTGGTGGTATTTAGTGTGATAGTGGGATATGATCAATGTGGTAACGTGGTGGTCACGGGGAAGAATTATTGGGTTTTTCGCTTCTTCGCTGATGAAGACACAGTTCGACGTCCGGCCGCGCATCCGTAGAACTTTGTTGCCGTCTAAAAACGGCGTTGATTTGAAAATTGGGCTGCTTCTTGCTACACGCTTGTGTTGTTCTATAGCGGCAATTTCCTGCGGATACTTTGCTGTTGAATTTCTCGTATAATACTTGCCTCTGCGTTTTGTAGCTCTTCCATGTGCAGAGGACCTGTCCGAATTGGTTGATTTTGCCTTTTTCGGCGACAGTTTGCCAAAAAACGAAATAGTAGTCCAACTACGACGACTAATCTTTTCCAATTGGAGTAATCCTCATATCGTAACGATGGAGACGGCGTCGAGATATGTGCAATCAGATGGGATCGGAGCTCTTCCGGCGTTGATTTACTTGAGGCTATTTGTTGTGGCCAGTCGGATTCAATCCGTTCAAGAAATATCGGGCCATTGAAGCACCTGCTGTTAGAGCATAGATCTGGCCTTGTCTGCCACTTTGTGGCGTCATCCGCTACGTTTTCCTTTGTTGGAACCCAGCGCCATTCGCATGGTTCGGTGGAGTCTAGAAGCTCGCTGACTCGGTGTGCAACAAACTGTGTGAATCGTCGGTGGTCTGAATTGATCCAACACAACACATCCCGAGAGTCGGTCCAGAATAGACGTCTCGTGATTCGAATGGACAAAGAGTCGATTATAGTCTGCGCCAATCGTGCACCAAGAATAGCAGCTTGTAGATAAAAACTTCAGCGGTGCGACGCGGGTTTTCGCTGCGACAAGAAAGCAACTCACTTGCGCGCCGCCACAGAAGCGCAGGAACGATACGGCTGCGAAGCCGTTTTCGCTGGCGTCGACAAACGTATGTAGCTCTCTTTGTTCTCCATGGATCATCTGACTACAGTAGCATCGTGGTATTTGAACATTTTCAACCTCAGGTAACACGCGTAGCCAAGTTTGCCATTTCACAAACAGAAGATCTCCGATTTCGTCATCCCATTGAACACCAGAACGCCACACCTCTTGTAGAAGTATCTTCAAGAAAATGAGAAAGTGTGCGATTAATCCGAGGGAATCGAAGATAGACATTAGCACACGCAGTATCTCTCGTTTTGTCGGTCAACGCTCTCCAGATAACAGTGCTTCATCGTAGCGCGTCCAGCCTACTTCAAAGGTGAACTTATCGGTTTCCGTACACCACCACATGCCTAGAACTTTCTCCGTTGAAGCTTCTGCGGACAGGTCTAGGTTTTTCGTTTTGATATCACCTTCTCCCAAAGCCGATAGCACCACAGGGGCGTTGCTTACCCAGTTGCGGATTTCAAAACCGCCTTTTGAATGTACGAATTTAACATCTTCTGCTAACTGAATGGCTTCTGCTTCCGACTCCACGCTTATCAACATATCATCTACGTAATGCCGTTTGATGATGATGTCCACCGCTCCAGGATGGCTGCCGATGAACCTTTCCGCGTTACGGTTTTTTACATACAGTGCGCTGCTCGGCGAACAGCAAGCGCCAAATGTCATGATGCACATCTCGAACGTAGCTATTTCTCCGTCTTCATCTCTCCAAAAAAATCTTTGACACGGTCGGTCCTGTTCCCGTATTCGCACCTGATGGAACATTTCCCGGATATCGCCGCATAAACCGATACGATGTTCCCGAAATTGTAGAAGAATGGAGAAAAGTGAGCACAGTTGATCCGGGCCTTTTAGGAGCGCGGAATTCAGGGATATTCCAAAGATAATGGCTGCTGCATCCCACACGATTCGCACTTTTCCCGGCTTGTTCGGGTTGAAAACGGGAAATACGGGCAAATACCAGGTTCGGTGTGTCAATAGGTCTGCTTCTTCTCCTGTTGCGAGCCTTCGGATGTATCCTTTAGCCAGATAATCTTTCATCATCTCATCTAGGGCTTGGCCCAGCATCGGGTCTTTGCGCATCCCCTTTTCTAACAATTGAAAACGGCGGAATGCCATCGGTCGGCTATCTGGCAGGCGGATGTCATCGTATCGCCAGAGCAATCCCGTTTCATACCGGTCTCCTAAGAACTTAGTTTGAGAATCAAGCATTCTACAAGCTCGCTGATCATCGGAAGAAAGTAGGGTTTCGCTTGACTTCATCACTCCAAGACTGTCAATGGAAAAGTACTCTTTCATTGCTCGATGCAAGTCCTCATCGGAATGATCTTCACGTGAGCCAACATGGAACGAATAATGTACCATACTAGGAACGTTTTCTCCACAGCTTCCGCCACAAATGATCCAAACGTGTTTTTATGGCTATAGGCTGATCTTGCTTCCCCTCTCGGCTCTGCAGGACCAGACTTACGTGTGCGTGTTGTAGACCTATCAAAATTCTGGGACGAGCATCTTCATACGAATCAATAGGTAAACCGCGTAAGTATGAGTTCTGTTGCTTCATTCTGCCCACGTATCAAAGATTTTTTTGGAAAGTCGAAGCCGAGCGTAAATTGTGAGTGGTGAAGTAGTGGTAGTGGTCACGGATGATCCAGAAAAGGCGTTAGAAGAACGTACAGTGGTTGGTCGAACCTGTAAATCCTGTAAGGGTCTGGATAATGAGGAGATGTTGCAATGCGACATCACAAAGTGTGATAAATGGCATCATTTTAGCTGCGTTGGAGTCACAGAGGAAGTAGAGGACCATAGTTGGAGTTGTTCCAGCAAAAATCTTCAACCAGTTGGTGAACCGAAGAGCAGTAAAGGAGCACCACATCCGAAGCAACCGAAGGAGTTAAACGCCGTGGATAAGATCAACCCACAAGCAACAGGAGCCGAGCATGATGGCAAGGATCGCGACGACAAGAGATCTGAAAACAATCTGTCGCAAACGTCATCTCGTAGGACTGTCCGCAAGTTGCTGGAACTACAAATGCAGAAGTTAGAGGAAGAGCAAAGTCTGGCGAAAGAGTTTCTGGAGAAAGATGCGCGCTGGCAGCTATACGCTAGCCAACAAGGATGGAATCGGCTACCTATATTGTTTAACTGTTGTATGAGGTAAAAGTACCCATGAAGAACGGTATTGCTAAGCCATCAAAACAGTCTTTGCTTAGGTAGGGTCGGCCAATCCTTTCGATAGTTTTTTATGGGTATTTGTATAAACTTCGTGTGAAAAGCAACTCGGTCTCTGTAAGAATTCTTAATAGGAAGTTAATTGATTGCAACTTCAACTGATTGATATGATATATTGAACTCGTTGGAACTATTTTCTGAGCTCCAAATTACTTTAGGTTTAAGAATCTTTATAGATTAAGATTTCAAAAAATTTAACATTTCTGTTTCTCGCATACAAGGTCTAACTTAACTGATTTTTTGTTTGCAATAAAATAATGTTTGACTAATATTAAATATTTGATTTATGAGTTGTGGATTCGTGCAGTAAAAAATGTGTAGGAACGTTTTTATGGACCTTGTTATTTGAGGAAAAATTCTGATTGATTTATGCCTAACCATTCATATAAGTTTTTAAGCATATCGTGACACATATAACTGTTCTCTATGCTTCCAACATACGTTTACAAAACAGGGACTATATACAAATACTTTTATGTGCATAATATGCTAGAATATGAATTATCAAAATTTAATTTTTGTCTATGAGTCTATGACCTTTTGTGGTTGGTCCGCAACTCGATTTTGCAAAACCTGTTTTTTACTTATGGTAAAAACACTGTCTAGCCAGTTTCTGGAACTTCCACTTATCCGGAAAGTAGCCATCTGCTAGGAATTTCTGTAGCACCATCCTGAACAAATCTGAAAACGCCAGTATTGCAGTTTTTAGAGCTACGTTTGGAATACCATACGAGCCTGGAGCTTTCTTCATCTTCAGCCCTTTCGCCACTGATTACAGCTCATCATTGGAGACTTGCATAACTGTAATGGTTATTCGGTCTTCATCTTCGTACATTGTAAGTAGCCACGTCGTAGAATCCTGCTTCCCCACTCCACTGGCCAAGCGTTGAAGTGGCCTCCTATGATTACCGGTTTCAGCTGCTTCGTGAGTGCGTCCAGCATCCGGTTATACCACCCCCCTGAAATGAGATGTAGTTCTTGAAGCCGTCTACCGAATGGGTGGTGCTAGTGTTGCCTTTCCTATTTTAAGCTCCGTTCATACTGCCGCGAGAGAATTGGCGATTGGCGCTTTAATGTTGCATGAAGAAGAAGAAGCAGAAAGATGACAATCAAAAATATTCGCACGGGAAAACATACGAAGAAATTTTTGAAACTCTTCTTTAAAATTCTAGAAGCAATTTAATTAAAAACGGTAAGCAGTACGGGGTTAGGCTTGTTTTGTACTGCACAATAAACAAAATATTTCAATTTCAGTATAAGAAAAGTCCAACCCCGTACTGTTTACCGTTTTTAATTAGATTGCCTTGAGAATTTCAGAGATATCTTTGTATGTTTTCTCGTGCGATTTTTTTTAAATATCATCTTTCTGCTTCTTCTTCTTCATGCAACATCAAAGCGCCAATTAATCACGTCGAGAATCACGCAACAATGCAATACATCTCGTTGAATATAATTTAACAATACAACACATGCCGCTTACGCATCCGACTTCGACATTCTGACTTCGTGTGTTTATTGCTTAACCGGCAATGTTTACATCCAGCACCATGTTTTCGGCTTCAGGCGAGTTGTTCGTGGATGACAGCCGTTTCATGGGGGTGGGTTATACTACTCCGAAGTCCACCTTTGAGAGTGCCTAGCAGTTACAAACGAAGATCCCGTTTTTTTTTTTTTTTTTTTTAACTAATTTTATTTGCTAATTATCTAATACATGCATTCATCTCTTAGACTAGGTGTTCCGTGTTTTCTTAACACTATCATCCAGCAGGGACTATGTCCAAGGGCTTGACGATCCCTCCCCAGGCCATCTGCGAGTTGTGGCGCCTGCCTAGGATGTGGTGGGGTTTGACAGTGGGCCCTGTTAAACCTCTATAAAAAGCTGCATGAATCCGCAAGTAGGCTCCGCCAAAGCGACCGTGTGCCGCTCAAAGCGCACAAGCCCAAGTCCTGGTGTTAGGTGGGACGCTAAACAGCCCTGACACGACGGCCCTCCGACGAGACAGGAGGTTTGCGCAGGCCCAATAAGCCGCCTTTAAAAACAACCATTACGAACAACATAGAAGATAATACGACTCGATACAATCGGCAACGACCTGGGCGACGAATAAAGGATCACGATTGGAAGCTTGGAACATGGAACTGCAAGTCGCTTGGCTTCGCAGGTTGCGACAGGATAATCTACGATGAATTACATCCCCGCAACTTCGATGTCGTAGCGCTGCAGGAAATCTGCTGGACAGGACAGAAAGTGTGGAAAAGCGGGCATCGAGCGGCTACCTTCTACCAAAGCTGTGGCACCACCAACGAGCTGGGAACCGGCTTCATAGTGCTGGGAAAGATGCGCCAACGCGTGATTGGGTGGCAGCCAATCAACGCAAGGATGTGCAAGCTGAGGAATAAAGGCCGTTTCTTCAACTATAGCATCATCAACGTGCACTGCCCACACGAAGGGAGATCCGACGACGAGAAAGAAGCGTTCTATGCGCAGCTGGAGCAGACATACGATGGATGCCCACTGCGGGACGTCAAAATCGTTATCGGTGACTTGAACGCTCAGGTAGGAAGGGAGGAAATGTATAGACCGGTCATCGGACCGGATAGTCTACATACCGTATCGAACGACAACGGCCAACGATGCATAAACTTTGCAGCCTCCCGCGGAATGGTAGTCCGAAGCACTTTCTTCCCCCGTAAGAATATCCACAAGGCCACATGGAAATCACCTAATCAAGTAACGGAAAACCAAATCGACCACGTTCTAATCGACGGTAAATTTTTCTCCGACATCACGAACGTACGCACTTACCGCAGTGCGAATATTGAATCCGACCACTACCTCGTCGCAGTATGTCTGCGCGCAAAACTCTCGACGGTGATCAACACGCGTCGGAGTCGTCCGCCGCGGCTAAACATTGGGCGGCTACAAGACGGTAGACTAGCCCAAGACTACGCGCAGCAGCTGGAAGTGGCACTCCCAACGGAAGAGCAGCTAGGCGCAGCATCTCTTGAAGATGGCTGGAGAGATATTCGATCCGCCATTGGAAGCACCGCAACCGCTGCACTAGGCACGGTGGCTCCGGATCAGAGAAACGACTGGTATGACGGCGAATGTGAGCAGTTAGTTGAGGAGAAGAATGCAGCATGGGCGAGATTGCTGCAACACCGCACGAGGGCGAACGAGGCACGATACAAACGGGCGCGGAACAGACAAAACTCGATTTTCCGGAGGAAAAGCGCCAGCAGGAAGATCGAGACCGTGAAGAGACGGAGGAACTGTACCGCGCTAATAACGCACGAAAGTTTTATGAGAAGTTGAACCGTTCACGTAAGGGCCACGTGCCACAGCCCGATATGTGTAAGGACATAAACGGGAACCTTCTTACGAACGAGCGTGAGGTGATCCAAAGGTGGCGGCAGCACTACGAAGAGCACCTGAATGGCGATATGGCAGACAACGGTGGCGGTATGGTAATGAACCTAGGAGCACGCGCGCAGGACATGCGACTTCCGGCTCCGAATCTCCAGGAAAACAACAAAGCCCCTGGAGTTGACCAACTACCAGGAGAGCTGTTTAAACACGGTGGTGAAGCACTGGCTAGAGCGCTGCACTGGGTGATTACCAAGGTTTGGGAGGATGAGGTTCTGCCGCAGGAGTGGATGGAAGGTGTCATGTGTCCCAACTACAAAAAGGGCGATCAGCTGGATTGTAGCAACTACCGCGCAATCACATTGCTGAACGCCGCCTACAAGGTACTCTCCCAAATTTTATGCCGCCGACTAACACCAATTGCAAGAGAGTTCGTTGGGCAGTACCAGGCGGGATTTATGGGTGAACGCTCTACCACAGACCAGGTGTTCGCCATACGTCAGGTATTGCAGAAATGCCGCGAATACAACGTGCCCACACATCATCTATTTATCGACTTCAAAGCCGCATATGATACAATCGATCAGGACCAGCTATGGCAGCTAATGCACGAAAACGGATTTCCGGATAAACTGATACGGTTGATCAAGGCGACGATGGATCGGGTGATGTGCGTAGTTCGAGTTTCAGGGGCATTCTCGAGTCCCTTCGAAACCCGTAGAGGGTTACGGCAAGGTGATGGTCTTTCGTGTCTGCTATTCAACATCGCTTTGGAGGGAGTAATACGAAGGGCAGGGATTGACACGAGTGGTACGATCTTCACGAAGTCCGTCCAGTTATTTGGCTTCGCCGACGACATTGATATCATGGCACGTAACTTTGAGAGGATGGAGGAAGCCTACATCAGACTGAAAAGCGAAGCTAAAAGGATTGGACTAGTCATCAACACGTCGAAGACGAAGTACATGATAGGAAGAGGCTCAAGAGGTCAATGTGAGCCACCACCACGAGTTTCTATCGGTGGTGACGAAATCGAGGTGGTTGAAGAATTCGTGTACTTGGGCTCACTGGTGACCGCCGATAACGATACCAGCAGAGAAATTCGGAGACGCATAGTGGCTGGAAATCGTACGTACTTTGGACTCCGCAAGACGCTCCGATCGAATAGAGTTCGCCGCCGTACCAAACTGACTATCTACAAAACGCTTATAAGACCGGTAGTTCTCTACGGACACGAGACCTGGACGATGCTCGTGGAGGACCAACGCGCACTGGGAGTTTTCGAAAGGAAAGTGTTGCGTACCATCTATGGTGGGGTGCAGATGGCGGACGGTACGTGGAGGAGGCGAATGAACCACGAGTTGCATCAGCTGTTGGGAGAACCATCCATCGTTCACACCGCAAAAATCGGAAGACTGCGGTGGGCCGGGCACGTAGCCAGAATGTCGGACAGTAATCCGGTGAAAATGGTTCTCGACAACGATCCGACGGGAACAAGAAGGCGAGGTGCACAGCGGGCAAGGTGGATCGATCAGGTGGAGGACGACTTGCGGACCCTCCGCAGACTGCGTGGTTGGCGAAGTGCAGCCTTAAACCGAGCTGAATGGAGAAGTCTTTTATGTGCAGCACAGGCCACTCCGGCCTTAGTCTGATGATAAATAAATAATCATCCTTATTTGCTATGTTACGCTTTTAGTTATTATTAATACATTTCAATTGCCTCTGGCAGTTAGAATTTTTTCCTCTGGTTGAATTGAACCATGTAGGAATTACAATGTTTTCAACTTAAACTAAACTTAACCTATTTTATACTAAGGGTACAAGGAGTTAATCGTTGCAATAGAAGATTGCAACGATTTTTGTCTAAAATTGGAAATAATTTTGTTGGACATTTGTTGCAATGTCTCAATATTAGAAATTCTATGAAGTTCATTGGTACTATACCACGGAGGCAACTTCAGAATCATTTTCAAAATTTTATTTTGAATCTTCTGGAGGGCCTTCTTTCTGGTATTGCAGCAACTAGCCCATATTGGCACAGCATACAACATGGCAGGTCTAAAAATTTGTTTGTTAATCAAATGTTTGTTCTTAAGACAAAGTTTTGATTTTCTGTTTATAAGTGGATATAGGCACTTAATATATTTGTTACATTTGGCTTGAAGGCCTTCAATGTGATTTTTAAAAGTTAATTTTTGATCTAGCAGAAGTCCTAAATATTTAGCTTCGCTAGACCAATTAATTGGAACCCCATTCATAGTGACAATATGTCTGCTAGAAGGTTTCAAATAAGAAGCTCTCGGCTTATGTGGGAAAATTATAAGCTGAGTTTTGGAAGCATTCGGAGAAATTTTTCATTTTCGCAAGTAAGTGAAGAAAATATCCAAACTTTTTTGCAATCTACTACAAATGACACGAAGGCTCCTTTGACTGAAAGGCCCGTGTCATCTGCAAACAAAGACCAAAGTAAATCAGGTAGGTCAGAAGTCAAAATGTTATACAATATGGGCCCCAGTATGCTGCCATGGGGGACACCAGCCCTTTCAGATTTAGAAATCTGATAGTTTACCTGCAGTGAGCGATCTGATAAATAATTTTGGATCAGTTTAATAATGTACAGAGGAAAGTTAAAATTCATCAATTTTACAATCAAACCTTCATGCCAAACACTGTCAAATGCTTTCTCTATATCAAGAAGAGCAACTCCAGTCGAATATCCTTCAGATTTGTTGAGCCGAATTAAGTTCGTAACTCTTAATAACTGATGAGTGGTTGAATGCCCATGGCGAAAACCAAATTGCTCATCAGCAAAAATAGAATTGTCATTAATATGAACCATCATTCTATTTAAAATAATCTTTTCAAACAGTTTGCTTATTGAAGAAAGCAAACTGATTGAGCGATAACTAGAAGCCTCAGCTGGATTTTTGTCCGGCTTCAAAATTGGAACAACTTTGGCGTTTTTCCATTTATCTGGAAAGTATGCCAATTGAAAACATTTGTTAAATAAATTAACCAAAAAGGATAAAGAGCTCTCAGGAAGTTTTTGATAAGTATGTAGAAAATACCATCATCACCCGGGCTTTCATATTTTTAAATTTTCTAGTAATAGATCTCACTTCATCCAAATTGGTTTCCCAACGAAGGGTCAAAAACATTCTCTTGATTGAGAATGTCTTCGAAGCTCCGTGTAACCTGATCCTCAATTGGACTAGTGAGACCTAGACTAAAATTATGGGCACTCTCGAACTGCTGAGCAAGTTTTTGAGCCTTTTCGCCATTTGTTAATAAAATTTTATTTCCCTCTTTAAGCGCTGGAATTGGCTTTTGAGGTTATTTAAGAATTTTTGTTAATTTCCAAAAGGGTTTCGAACTGGGATCCAACTTCGAGACATTATTCTCAAAGTTGGTATTTCTCAGAATAAAGGAAACGTTTTTTTTAATTTCATTTGCAAATCTCGCCAAATAACTTTCAACGCGGGATCGCGAGTTCTTTGGTATTGCCTTCTTCTCACATTTTAAGACGGATCAGTAGCTGAAGATCGTCGTCAATAATAATGGAGTTGAATTTAACTTCACATTTCGGAATTGCAATGCCTCTGGCTTCGACAATTAAATTTGTCAAAGATACGAGAGCATTATCAATATCACTTTTGGTATCGAGAGGAATATCAACATCAAAATTCCTATCGATATACGTTTATATAAATCCCATTCAGCTCTATGATAATTAAAAGTAGAGCTGATTGGATTATAAATGGCTTCTTGTGAGATTTCAAATGTCACAGGAAGGTGATCAGAGTCAAAGTCAGCATGAGTTACCAATTGGCCACACAGCTGACTTGAATCCGTTAAAACTAAATCAATTGTAGAAGGATTTCGACTGGAAGAAAAACAAGTTGGTCCATTGGGATATTGAATAGTATAATATCCCGCAGAACAATCTTCAAATAAAATTTTACCATTGGAATTGCTTTGAGCATTATTCCATGAACGGTGTTTGGCATTGAAGTCACCAATTACGAAGAATTTTGATTTGTTGCGAGTCAGAATTTGAAGATCAGCTTTCAACAAATTCTTTTGCTGCCCATTGCATTGAAAAGGCAAGTAGGCTGCAATGAAGGAAAATTGTCCAAAATTTGTTTCAACAGAAACTCCCAAGGTTTCAAAAACTTTGGTTACAAACGAAGAAAATAATTTATGTTTGATACGTCTATTAATGACAATGGCGACCCCACCACAGGCGCTGTCAAGACGATCATTTCTGTAGATAAAATAGTTTGGATCTCTTTTAATGGAGAGTCCTGGTTTTAAATACGTTTCAGTTATAATGGCAATATGCACATTATGAACTGAAAGGAAGTTGAATAATTCATCTTCCTTACCCTTTAAAGAGCAGGCATTCCAATTTAAAATTTTCAAAGAATTATTTGGATCCATTGAAACGGAGTCCGATAACAATTTTTGTGTGTACTTTATACCAACCTGAACAGCTTCAGGAATGGTATTTGCTTTGAACATTGCATCAATCATGTGATGCAATTGTTCAGTTAAAAAATCAAAATCGGAAGCAGTCATGCTACCTGAATCGGCAACATGACCGTTATTTTCCGTTGGGACATGGGTATAAACCACATTTTGAGAAGAGAAATTTTGTCTACCAGCAGCGATGTTTGCATACGTAGGTACATTCGAAAAATTGGAATTTACTGAAGTGCTTGCTACCCGTTGACGAGCGGCAAAATTTGTTTGTGAATTGTGGTGGGTATGAATTGCTCGACCGGTAACCGGTTTCGAAATTTGAGCGTTTGAAAAATTTCTATCCGTCGAATCTGGGATCCGATTGGAAATTCCCGTCATCTTTTTTGCACGGGAATTCAAAACTTTTTTGCGTGAAGGGCATTCCCAGAAATTGGATTTATGATTGCCCCCACAGTTTGCGCACTTAAATTTATTGGAATCTTCTCTCACATGACATGCGTCCTTGGCGTGAGAGGTTCCACCACAAATCATGCATTTAGCATCCATGTGACAATGTTTGGTTCCATGACCCCACTTTTGGCACTTACGGCACTGGGTAGGGTTTTGGAAATTTCCCCCAGGCCTGCGGAAATGTTCCCATGTAACACGGACATGAGACATAATACAGGCCTTTTCCAAACTTTTCATATTATTTAGTTCACTTTTGTAAAAATGAACTAAATAAAATTCTTGAGAAATGCCCCTCTGGGATGTACCAGAATGGGATTTCTGTTTTCATCTTAATTAGTTGGACTGGTGAAAATCCAAGTAATTGAGAAATTTCAATTTTAATCTCATCCAGTGATTTGTCATCACTGGGGAGACCTTTCAAGACGACTTTGAACAATCGCTCAGTTTTGTCGTCGTATGTGAAGAATTTATGGCGCTTCTCAGTTAAATAGTGAAGAAGACGTTTGCGATCGTCAAAGGATCCCGGCAAAACGCGGCAGTCACCCTTCCTAGCAATCTGAAATGAAACCTTGATCCCCTGAAGGTTACTCAAGATTTCATTCCGAAAGCCATAAAACTCGGCAACAGATACCACAATTGGCGGAATCCTTTGTTTCTTCGCATGAATCGAATCACCTGGGCTAAAGGTAGTTTCGATTTGCTCAATTTCAAATCGAACTGATTGCTCAGTTCGATAGGAGAAGAAACAATGTCAACATTAGATTTAGAAGGAATATCTGAAGTCTCCAGCTTCCTTCTATTTTTTCCGCGCTTGGGCAGGACGGTCTTGAAACCTTGTTTCTTTGAAGGAAGTGGAGAATTCAGAGACTCCCCCTTCCTCTTGTTTTTGTTAATACTCATTGCTGAGCGTGGAGACGTGACCTTCTAAGAGGTTTTTTCCCACGAAGATCCCGTTAATTTTGGCTATTACGAAGCTTTTGCTTAAGCTGTCTACAACTTCTTAGGGAATTTGCCTATCACTTGAACATTCTAAACCCCCGATGAATCCGCCGGCAACTGGGCCGTTAACTGAACGGAATCGATAAGACTCAGCAATTATTGCCACGTCGCACATTGCTTCTGTTGCCTACTGTCACAACAGTTGCTGTGCTGTGTCGCAATGATTGAGGTTTAATTGCTATGAAAATTGCAGTCCATTTCATCTTCTTTAACTACTTATCAAGCAGCACGGGTCCCATGATACATTAGAATTAGGCTCACCAAAATAGTGGTCTTCTGCCACCGGAACAAATAATCCGTGACGTAAGTCGATTTGACGAAGGAAACTCATAATAGGAGGATTACGTACGAGTTCTAAGGATTTTCTCTTTCACCAGAAACCAGAAATGTTTTGAATTTACAAATATATTACCCGAAATTTGATTTCGTGTTGGAACGAAACATATCAAATAAATATCGTACAAGAGCATACCTTGCTTATGTTCCAGCAAGAATATAAATTATAGGTGATTTAGTACCCACAATCCCATTTAATTAAAGGCTTGTAGAAACATGGAAAACACAATGTTGCGAAATAAAAAAAACGATAACCTGGAATTTTCACACTTAGTTTCACCTTAGTCATTCCCAAGTCCGCCATGCTTTCTACTATTTGTCCTGCGGTGAAGAACCATTTGGACAGTACGGCTTGATCAGGTTCTCGGAGAACTTTTTCACATTTTCCGCCCCACGAACCTCTTTGTCCAACAAAGGCAGTTTCACCACGTGGAAGTCCTCGTACAAATCGGCTATCTGATCCAGATACTTCTCCTGTACCTTGTAACGGGCGGAGCACATTGCACAAGGGTCCTGCCCTTCCCGACGGAACAGCAACTGATTCACGATGATGTTGTGCGTGTCAATGCCGCACTTGGTCAGCTCCTGCACCAATCGTTCCGTTTCGTACAGCGACAGGAACTCGGCAATGCACACGCAGACGAAGGTTGTTTGATCCTGGAAAAAGGATAAGATGAAATGAGTATCGAAAGTTTTCTCTCGCGACTTATCAACTTACGGGATTCCGAAATTGTTCGTTCACCTGACGAATGATGGTTAACATTTCCTCCAGTTTGCTCGTCAGCGTGTCCGCGTTGAAATCCTGCATGCCGAACAACGATCCCATTTGCGATATGAATGGGGCCAGCTTCATTTTCAATCTAAGTAACTTCCCTAGACCCTTCTCTACCACCTGGGGAAACGAGAGTAACCGCAGCGTGTGGCCAGTGGGGGCCGTGTCGAATACCACTACCGAGAAGTTCATAGCCTTTACTAATCTGAGAATGAGTGGAAAAAAGCATTTCTTCATGATTAGTAACAGCAAGAAGTTGATTGTCAATAGGACGAGTTATTATGTACCATCCCAATTAATTCCAAAACTCGATTTAACTTTTCTTAATTTGAACTCAACAGTTAGGTCGTCTTCAGTGTTACGTACTTGACGACACATTGAAGATAACCTCGTTTGAGGTTAAAATACGTATCTTATCTATAAAGTTATAAGAGCATCATTATCGGTCGCGAGCATTTTAATCACCCGCGCAGCGCTTTCATTTTAGTTTCGTCACTTGTTTCCGTATCGGTCACTATTTTCGGCTCTCAATTTGGTTGCTGTATTCCGTACCGGTGACGTTTGACAGTTGACAGTTCATCAAATAGCAGCGCTCTTATCGCGCTACCAAATTTGGTCACCTGTCAGTCGCGCTACTGTTATAGCAGCGCGTTTAGTAGCGACCGGTAAAGTGTCAAGTAATGATACTGCGCTGCCAAACGGCTTAAACTCACCACCGGTAATCTTGCTCTAATCAAGCAGTGGAATTAAATATTATAGTACACTCTGAAAAATCTTCATGTCATATTTACCTGAAAACAAATGTGGTTCTCATCCACCATACTTTTCACGTAAGAGTGACCTAAATGGCATGTAACCTGAACAAAATTTTACCTCGTTGAGTTACGTGATTTATCAGGTGAATCTGACTGGATTTTCCAGTACTAATGACGTGAAGTTTGAAAGTAGTTACGTGTTTGATCAGGTGAACTTTACGTGATTTCTACGTACTGGTTACGTGAAATTTCAGTAAAAGCTATATGACATCAGGTAACCACTACATGGTTTGAAATATATTGCAAAATTGTTTTTTAATGAATGCAAAATAAGCTATACACAGAGAAAAAATAAATTGTGTTTCTGAAAATTTCACACTTTTATTATAAAAAGATCGAAAATGTAGTTAATTTGATTAATGAAACTCTAAATGTGAGAGAAAAACTTTTTATTTGAGAAATTATTTCTAAACAAAAAACTGTTATTTCAACAGTTGAAATTTTTCTTTTGACAGATCAAAAGATTTCAAATAAACATGTTACTTTCTAAAAATTTGGCAACTGTCATTCTATATACTTCTTGTTTTGTCATTTGTAACTGCAAAAACAGTTTTAACTGAGGAGAGAAATTTGAACAAATTAATGGTAAAAATTGAAGTCAGTATATTTAACAAGAAACCGAAATACATTCCGTTTTGAATTTTAATTACGGATAATCTTCGAAACTTCGATTATAACCGGTCAGCTGCGTGAAAAACGAATCTCTAGTGGGGTTTCTAAACACCAGCAGAAGATGTCCTCTCTGATGGCTCCGGAATCGGCACGGCAAATGAAAATTCTAAGGTGGGGTTTGTAAAATACTTTTCTTATGGACTGATTTATTATTTTTACTATTTACATTTTAGGAAAAGTATACACACATGGCGAGAACATGAAAAGCTTGGCAAGAACTGCGGTAAGAATCTCGGAACAGCACTCTCGTGATCTTGTCACTGCGAAAGGTGGCCTTCGGCGTAGGGCCGTCTCCCACCGCTTACCATGAAGTACGATCTGCTGCTGCGTCCGCCGTTTGGCTGCGAGTACCATAACCAGGGTGAATGGGATCTGGCACCGCAATTCCAGCGCTATAACATGGTACCCTAGAACCCGGATCCCTTGCAAGACGCAGAACATAAACATGACGATACAATAAATAAAAGTTTTACTATAAGTCTTAAAATTTATTTTGGCATTTAATTGGAATTAAAAATGCACAACGCTTTGAAAGTATCACTGTTGATTTCAATGTAATATATACAATTAGTTTTGAGAGGAAAATGTCATTTTGAAAAGTAAAATACACATTTAGTTTTGAGGGAAAACTGTTATATTGAAAAGTCGGCTCTTGTTAAAGTTCTTCCCGATGTGACATTTTTGCAATTGTAGATTTAACAATTCTATACTTTCTACTGAAAATCACTAACGAATTTTCTTGTTTTTACTAACGTTTCTTTGGATTTTACCAACTTTTTTTTTTTGTGTGTAGTGACTGCCTGCAGCCGTAAACAGGAGACTTCTTCGCATTGTTGATGCACTTGATGCAGGCGGGTGCTAAGGTGTCAAATATTTGTTGCCTCAAATCAAGCGAATGCCGACGGCACTAACACTACGCCGTAGTCTATGAAAAATAAACACTGCAGTAAGTGAGAATGTTCTGAAACGCACAAAGTTTGGATAATGCCAGAAACAACTGTTTCTGCTCAGCACAGAGTTTTTTCTACCAACATACTTATTTATCTGCATATTTCGCGTACGGAATAAAGTGAAAACACTACATTTTTTTAGATTTGGTGTATTTTTGTTCGTTGCAATCTTTAATTTAATATGTGCTTTCGACACCACTCTCTCTTGTAAAAATGGTAAACAATACAAATTTTCACAAATACCACGACAATTTATGTAAGTATATGAGCATTTTGACATTGGAGTATAAATTTATGCGCCAAATAAGAGGGTACTGTCATACTTGCCAAACTCCATATGAAAAAAATTCGTTGTCCCCCCTCTTACTTAATGCGCTGAACTGCATTTGATGCAGAATGATGTTTTTATCATTAGACAGAAAATGCTGTCATTCGGCCATTGCGCTTCGGGAAAACACTGTTGGAGAACAAATCAGTTACTGAAAAATGTCGAATAAAATTTATTAGATTTGTAGAAAAAGATGAAACTAGTTTCTTTCTCAAAAATTGCTGCTATTTCCGCTGTTAAATCAAGCAAAAAGTAGTTCAGTCTTGGCAGTTGAAATCTGGAATAGAAATGTTCTACTAACGCTACCGAAAACGGTAGTTATAGGCTTCATGTAGCTTCATCTTCTTCCATATTACTTTCTACGAATCTTATAAATTTTATCCGACTTCCGCTGATTTTTTTCCAAGGAGGGAACATGCAGGTTCGGAAAATCCCCGCCTAGTTGCACATGAAATATCGCTTACCTCTGCAAATCTTCTAATTATGTTTAGGTTATGTGTCTTTTATTCTTACGTGAGTATCAAGTCACTCTCACGTGAAAAGTATGGTGGATGAGAACCATATTTGTTTTCAGGTAAATCTGACGTGAAGATTGTTTACAATGCTAGTTTTCCGCAAATATCGAAGCTGCAATCACACTAACACAATTTCACTTTAATTGTTTACGAGTACATACAAACATATTCACCAAGATTTTTAGTAAAAGTTACGTGAATTTCAGGTCAACATTACTAACATCACGTAACAATCGTCGTTTGTTCAAGACACATCAGTTACGTGATTTTTCACGTGAATATGACGTGATGATTATTTAGAGTGTACTAACTTGGCTTATAACAAGTAGATTTTCCACTGAAAAAATCTTGATAATTTTAACCAGGAAGTCGACCTTAGAGATTAAGGTATTGACGATTAAAGGTTGCATGAAGAAGAAGAAGTCGAAGGATGATATTAGAAAAATATTGCACGGGGAAGCATACGGGAAGTTTTTTAAAACTCTTCTCAGAAATTCTAGGAGCAATTTAATTAAAAACGGTTAGCAGTACGGGGTTGGACTTTCCTTCTACTGCATAATAAACGCAATTTTTCGATTTCAAATTTTATTTTATGATATCATACTTGATACACAGTATAAGAAAAGTCCAACCCCGTACTGCTTTCCGTTTTTAATTAAATCGCTTCTAGAATTTTTGAGAAGAGTTTTAAAAAAATTCCCGTATGCTTTCCCGTGCAATATTTTTCTAATATCATCCTTCGACTTTTTCTTCTTTATGCAACCTTTAATCGCCAATATGTATTTGCTTTTCCAGTAGTTTTGTTGAAAGGCTATCATTATTTCCCTTGAAAAACGCACACTACACCTGTTGTATTTGTATTACCTTTGTATAAGTCACCTTGAAATAAACAGTTAGTATCATGACACCGCACTGTGTACATCATTAGAACATGGTGTCAGAAGTTTATTGAATTTGTTGAGAAATCGCATTTTGGATAACTAGTTTACGGATTCGGGTCGAAGGCGAATTCGCGGACAATCGCCGGATAGTGGAATCTCGAGGTTTACTTGACGATCGATTTCGGTTTCGATTTTACGAAAAAGTACTCAACATAACCAAAAATGAGCGGCATTCCGGTTCCAGCACCCCTGAAACTGGGAGTAGATGATGAGGAGGCGGTGAAAGTTTTTAAGCAACAATGGAACTATTATGCTTTAGCAACAGGGGTGGATGACAAACCAGACAATCAACAAGTTGCAACGTTGATGGCGGTCATGGGTGTCGAAGGAGTAATGCTAGTGGAAGAGCTGGGACTCACAGCACAGGAAAAAAGCCAAACAGCAACAATATTGAAAAAAATTGAAGAACACTTGGTTCTAAAGCGAGATAAGCGAGTTGAGCGAGCCGAATTCAACACAATTTGTCAACGCGACGACGAAAAAATAGAAGATTTTGTGAAACGTCTGAAGAAGAAAGTGGCCTCGTGTGGTTATAGCGAAGAACAAAGAGAGGAGCATCTAAAAGATAGGATCATTGCCGGTATTCACGACCACCAAGTACGGAAAGAACTTTTGCGAGCAGGGAATATTTCACTGGCAAACATGCTGAAGAAGATGAAGGAATACCAGCAAATCGAGAATTTGGCCCGAATGTACGAACAAATGTCTAATCCGAAAAGTTCTGGTGAAACGTCACGTGAAGCGTACAAAGTTACAAAAACAACGAAACTGGAAAACCCGTGTCGTTATTGTGGTGGTAAGCACAAAAAGGAGAAGGAAAAATGTCCAGCATACGGCAAAAAATGCCTAGGCTGCGGTAAGATGAATCACTTCAAAAGAGTGTGCCGATCTAAACAATTTCGAAAAACCCTTTCCCGGAGGAATGTGCGACAGCTGGAGGAAAGCGAAACAAGCCTGGACGATTATGACAGCGAGGAGCAGTGCGAATTTGTGGACATAGCAATGGTAGATAGCGAACGTAACATGGATTCGGACAAGATAATGGTGCAATTGAAAGTAGTGGGCAAATATAACAGGATTCGATCTCGATCTCGAAGTGATGCTTAAAAATGGAACTACCACACTATCTTTCATAGTGGTCAAAGAAAAGCGTCCTCCGTTGCTGTCTTCGAAAGCAGCCATCGATTTGGGAATTATCAAAGTACATGATATGTACAATGTAAGCACGCTACGGAAAGAATGTGAGCACATCATGAGTAAGTACGCAGATGTTTTCGAAGGTGAAGGCTTATTCCATGGCACTTTCAAAATTGAAATAGATACCTCTGTTGCAGCAGTACAGCAAAAGCCACGGCGAGTCCCTCTTGCGTACGTGCCTGAGCTAAAAGCAAAAATCAAGGAACTGGAAAAGAAGCAAATCATCGAACCAGTAAATCGTCACATGGATTGGCTGAGCAATCTGGTTCTAGTGAAACGAGGAAACAAGCTACGATTATGTTTGGACCCACCGGAACTGAATCGAGCCATCAAGCGCGCAAATCACCAGATTCCGACGGTGGAAGAAATACTTCCGGATTTCGCAAAAGCCAAAGTGTTCTCCGTTTTGGATGCGAAAAATGGATTTTGGCATCTGAAGCTAGATGAATCAATTCAGATCTCACCGCATTTTGGACACCAATGGCAGTATACAGATGGAAAAGGATGCCATTCGGCGTTTCGTGTGCTCCAGATATTTATCAAAAGGCTCAGCAACAGTTGATATCAGGACTTCCTGGAGGTGTCTGGCAGATGACGTCATCATTTTCGGATGTGGTGATATAGTCGAAGAAGCTATGGTAGACCATAACGGCAAATTACAGGCAACTTTGCAGCGGTTCAGAGAACGTGGTTTGAAACTAAATCGTTCCAAAATGAAAATTGCTCTCACATCCGTACCTTTCTTCGGTCACGTTCTGACGGATAACGGTGTCCAGCCCGACTCTGCAAAGATTTCAGCAGTTTTGAACATACCGACACCGAAGAACAAGAAAGAATTGATGACGTTTCTGGGATTAACTACCTATCTGGGAAAATTTTTACCGAAGCTAGCAGACATTAGTGCTCCGTTGCGTAAACTAACCCGAGACAAGGTCGAGTTCAATTGGAGCGATGAAGCAGAACACTCTTTCCAGCAGATTAAGCGTTTGGCAACGCAAACGCCAATTCTTCGATACTATGGTGCCTCAGAAGAGTTGATCATACAGTGCGATGCAAGTAAGCTAGGTGTAGGTTGTGCATTATTGCAGAAAGGACGACCCGTAGCATATGCTTCAAGAACGTTGACGAAAACAGAGAGCAACTATGCACCCATCGAACGTGAATGTTTAGCAATAGTTTTTGCGTGTAAGCGTTTTGATCAATATATAGCTGGACGACAAGCAGTGGTAGAGTCTGACCATAAACCACTGGAGGAAATATTCAAGAAACCAATTACTGATGCGCCCTTGCGACTTCAACGAATGAGAATGTCTCTGCAACGTTACGATATCACTGTTCGGTACAAAAGAGGTGCAGATATGCACATTGCTGACTTGTTATCAAGGACGGCAACAAGAGATGAGGCATCGAAGATGTCAGATGCGGAGACATTGATTGAAGGAAAAATAGATGCGGCGTTCCTGGAGATAGCTAGTACGAATGTGGTTGAATTCATAAACATGTCCGACGAGAGGTTCAAGATCATAGCACAAGCTTCTAAGGCAGATCAAACACTTTGCAAACTTTCTCGGACATTGGTAGACGGATGGCCGGAAAGAAAAGAAGATCTGGACGACGATTTGCATCGTTACTGCGCTATAAAAAATGAGTTGTCTTTGCATCAGGGTGTAATTTTCAAATCTGATCGCATTTTAGTACCGAAGAACCTTCGTAATCAGTTCATCGAAAAACTCCACACAGCACATTTGGGAATTGATTACACGCTCAGGGCGGCACGTGAATCGTTATATTGGCCAGGAATGTCGGAGCAGATAACAAATTACATAAGAAACTGTGAAGTATGTATGACGTTCGGAAGAAGCCAAAGCCGGAAACCAATGATGTCACATCCAATTCCCGACTATCCTTTAGAAAGAGTGAACATTGATCTTGGAGAGGTTCATTTATTCATTTATTTAGTTAACATCTAAACAGATAACACTGAATCAACAATTTTACGCCACAATGTACGGTTCGAGGCCGCATCTCTCCATCCTCGGATACGCCCCACGCTCGCCAAGTCGTTCTGCACCTGGTCTGCCCATCTCGCTCGCTGCGCTCCACGCCGTCTCGTACCTGCCGGATCGGAAGCGAACACCATCTTTGCAGGGTTGCTGTCCGGCATTCTTGCAACATGTCCTGCCCATCGTACCCTTCCGGCTTTAGCTACCTTCTGGATACTGGGTTCGCCGTAGAGTTGGGCGAGCTCATGGTTCATTCTTCGCCGCCACACACCGTCTTCTTGCACACCGCCAAAGATGGTCCTAAGCATCCGTCTCTCGAATACTCCGAGTACTTGCAAGTCCTCCTCGAGCATTGTCCATGTTTCATGGCCGTAGAGGACAACCGGTCTTATTAACGTCTTGTACATGACACATTTTGTGCGGTGGCGAATCTTTTTCGACCGCAGTTTAACTCTCTTGTTGATTGTTCGTTGCTTATGATTTTTAAAGGCTGGCTTGCAGGGCCTGACACCAAACCCCCTAAATTTCCGGAGGACCATTCCTCCTTATTTCCGGTGGACCATGGTGTACAGTTTCACTTAGAGTCCCTCGCTGGCACTCGGACGATGATCAGCCGCCCCTAACATGGAGAACAGACGCTGTTGTGAGCCGATCCTGACATGGAGAACAGACGCTCAATAAGATTTGCACCTCCGGAGAGAAGCAAACCCCCCCTTCCCTGTCAGCATACGACCATAGTTCCCACCGGGGTTGGTTACCCGATCTTCCCTAAGGTTGCTCATATCCCGGCCAGCACCGCGGGGAGGTAGGGATAGGAGTTACTGGGTAAGAGGCTAAGGACCGCGAGATGGGATCTATTTTATTCCTTCAGGTACGCGAAGTACCAATGGTACGCTTTACCCAGCATTTGCCGTGCCTTGGAGAGGTTATGCAAGATGGAAAAAAATTCAGATTATGGTAATAGCTGATAGCTTTTCCGATTTCATTGAAGTTGATTTCCTCCGAAATGCCAAAACGAGATTTGCAAAGGCCACTTCGCTAGACATGGAACACCGGAAGTGGTTGTTACGGATAATGGAACTCAATTTGATAATGCAGAATGGAGAAAATTTCAACTGGAATGGGGATTCAGTCAGGTTACCTCTGCGCCATACCATGCTCAAGGTAATGGTAAATCTGAGTCAGCTATAAAAACTATGAAACAGTTGTTCCGGAAGTGTTCAAGGAGTGGTACGGATTTCTGGAAGGCCTTATTGCAGCATAGGAATACACCTAACGCCGTAGGATCGAGTCCCAATCAGCGCCTTTTTTCAAGGGATACGCGAAGTGAGATTCCTTTAATTACGAACAAGTTACAACCACCGAAGGCGACACAGGTTAAGCAGAAAATAACAGAAAAAGGTCAAATAATCAAGGCAAGTTACGACAAACGAGCAAGAGAACTACCGGAGCTATGTGAAGGAGATAATGTATTTATCCAGCGGAGACCAGATATAACCGCAGAGTGGGAGAAAGCCGTTCTATTTAGGAAGTTCCCGGACTTGTCCTACGGTTTGGAGACTCAAGACGGAAGAAGATATCGCAGGAGTGCTATACATGTCAAGCCCAACAACAATCATCAGAAGCAGCAGGAGGAAAGTGATCGTTGAAAGAAGCAACGTCGGCTGCGAGTCATGTCTTCAAAAGATACGATTATAAGAAACACACACACAACTATGAAGAGGAAGCGACAACTGACGATCGGGAGGAGGATCCGGTGATCGATCACAATAACGAACAGTCAATAGAGGGAGTGAAAGACAAACATATTTCCAAGGGAAGATCTACGCGAGTAATACGAAAGCCTGCGAGATTTTCAGATTTTGTTTGATATAATTACAATGATTCATGTAATTTGTATTCATTAAAAGGAGGGGGATGTTGTATTTGTATTACCTTTGTATAAGTCACCTTGAAATAAACAGTTAGTATCATGACACCGCACTGTGTACATCATTAGAAAACAACACCCAGTCCTTTTTTACACGGGTGGGTTTTAGTCGATTCTTTAGCCTTAATGAAACTATGAGTTAACCCCATGAAAAAAATCACAATAAATCAAAGAAAATTTATGGGGTATTTAAAAAGCTGTGAAAAATCAGATTAACAGGGCAATTAAAGAATACCAACCGTGTAAAAAAAATATTGGGTGTATTCACAGTAGCCTTTGGAGACCTACAGTGCTAGGACTACATCATCGACGTCACAGTGGCGACGTATCATGAAATGCCACAGTAGCGACGCGCACGACGTTAGCTTTCGTCGTGCAACAAAATAATCCTGACGATATCGTAGAAGGAAGACTTCATACCAATATTCTTCAAGCGGCAGCTACCATGCGAAGATTTTTATTAATCCTTTGTAATAAAGAATTTGAAGTAACGTGTGAAGGCGTTATAAATGTTATTATTATCAATTCAGTGCAAAGCCGAGTTATAGCCGCTAACAAAGTTGGATTTTTCTCACAATCCATACGTTAAACCTAACTTCGGAAGTGGTGCGCTGTTTTCATTTGGTGATGTGCTATACAGCGCACCACTTCCGAAATTAGGTTTAACGTATGGATTGTGAGATAAATCCAATTTCGATAGCGGCTATAATTCGGTTTTCTACTGAATTTATAATACTATTAGTTTATTTGAGACGCCATCGTGTTCTCAACAAGTCCATCTACCATGACGGCTGCGCGACTATCCTCGTGGTAGACATACGGCGCGAAGAAACCGAATATAGGTAGGTATTGCGTCGTGCAATGTTATGACTATATTTTTTTCGCTTTCTTCATACGACGAGAATGACCATTGTCAGCCCTGTATATACTAATCAACTCAGCTCGACGAACTGTTAATGATTGTCTGTATGTATGTGTGTAAGAAAAATCGTCTAGTAGAACCGTCGGAAATTACAATTGGTAACTAAATATTGTCTAAACTCTCAACATTTTACTCACTTCATCACCTCGGCGTAGCTCATGGCCTCATCAATTCCGGGCAATGCTCCAATAATCTCCTGGAACACACCCTTGCTTAGCTTCATCGCCGAGTTCTCACCCTCAAAGTACTCGTCCGGCAGCTCGTTCAGCCCGACATTGGGATCGATCTCCATGGCAAACATATTGTCGAACCCATTCACCTTGCTCGGAACCTTTGTGAACTTCTGGTCAAATGCATCCGAGATGTTGTGCGCCGGATCGGTCGATATGATCAGCACCGACTCGCGCACCTTCGCTAGCTGCACGGCCAAGCTACAACTGTTCAAACAATGCTCCGACTCGTATCGATAATTTAGCAAAACGCAAATAACAGACCTGCAAGTTGTTTTGCCTACACCTCCCTTTCCACCGACAAAGATCCACTTCAAAGAGTCCTGGTCGGTGATGTTTTCCAGACTCGGAGCGAGTGGTTCGAAATCCGTGTCCATTTTAGTATTGAATACTGGAAAAGTGTTAATTGAAATCAAACCGTGAAGCAATGAAAACAAGAAATTTGAATGACTTTCGTAAATTTACCTGATTATTAATCCTAATAACACGTCTTTCTATCTCAATCTGGAACAAATTCCGCAAATTTCACCCGCGGGTCGCGAGATTGACAAAAGTTTGACAAAAGCTGGTCGTCCCTGTCTTGTCAAAGTGCAACAAAAGAGATAGATTTTGATGTTTATTTGTCCAGTGTAAAAATATGGCAACAGCGCGAACAGACAACAGCGCCACGGAGAACCTCAAAACTCATTAAAGGTATACACTCACTTTGAAGAATAATGGATCTACTCAAAAAAGAGTAACTATGTTTTACTCATAGAGATAAGCGCAATATTTCAAAAATGTGGCATTTTACCTTCTTTAGAATTGATTTTGTTGAAATGGGTAAAAACTCTCATTTTGAGATGGATCTAGATGGAAATAATAAAAATGAGATTTTGCAGGTTTAAAGAAGAGTACAACAAATAAAATTCTCTAACTCGATTATTTATTTTCAAATACATTTTACGCGTTCAACATTACAAAGTCTTTAAATATGATATTTTGTCCATAGAAATAACCCTCATCTTGGTCTTGTTGAAGAGCGCTTCCATCGGTTCCAATCCTATTGAATAATGAAATAAACTGTAGGTTATTTACATTCAATTGAATTGATTTCAGTTACTTACGTTCAAGTGTTTCTATTATTTCCGTAAAACAGATCACAATAATTCAAAGAACAACGCCAGCACAACTAGCTAAATTTCCGAACAAAATCTACTTTTTCACCCATTTATGGGTTTCAAATTAAACGTTTTGAATTGGTCAACTTTCTCAAAATGGGTATTTTTCACCCATTTCAAGTTTCAAAATTTCCCCATTTCTGACAGCTCAATAAGATCCAAAAATGGTTATATTTTTACTCATAAATGAGTTTACGAAGTTATCCGTGATAGGAAACAATGAGACAAGATTCTGCGTCGAATGCAATCTGTTGCGAGCGAATAGATGAAGTCTAAGTGCTATAAAAGAGAGCTAGACTTTTTGACGTAGGACTACGTCTGTGTTTTCTATATTGGGGTACACTTTACGATTGCGAAAATCGGGGACCGTCACGAAAATATGATAGACTTTGAACTTTAATATCTCAGCCGTTTCTCGATGGATTTTCATTGTTTTGGACCATTCGATCAAGGATGAGTCAACGCTTCTTCGTATTTATTTGAAAATACTGATTTTTAATTATTTATTATCAATAATTGATAAAAAGTTTAGAAATAGGTCAACCAACCAATAACGTATATGCATCACTAGCACATACATCAAAAATCAATCACTTGCGGGTTTGGATCTAATCCTCAGTTTGTACAAGGTTTCACGCAGAGCAGACGCATCAAAGCGAGCGCTGCGGAGCGGACACAGCATCACAGAGGCGCGAATAACATTTTCAAAGGAAATCCATCGCATTGGTGGTGGTGCTCGATGTGTTGCTGCAGATCATTCAACCTCAACGAACCAGCATTTCATATGAAGAAAAGGTTGACCATAAAAATAGCACTGTGGCTATCCCGCACCGCCAGTGCCGACGCTGAAAATTTATTACAAATTGTGGTGGCAGCTAGTTGGAAAGGAGCATTAGGAAAAGAAAAATTGGTGCTTCTCAGGACCAACATTTTATGAAAAGAAAGAGTTAATTGCGAAAATGGAGTGTTTCGGTGGCATGTTTGTGTTTCGGATTTGGCATGGTGGAGTGTTTCGGGTTTGGTGTGGTAGGTTGGTTGCTGTTAGTGATTCCATCCATTAAAATTTACTGCATCATCTTCCTCCGAAGCGCTATCAAATTCGCTATTTACGATTGAGTTTTGCACTTTGAAGAAAGTTTGTTTCGGATAGTCGGATCAACCTTCTTTTGTATAAAATGGTGGCTTTTGTACAAAATCAATGAATACGCCACCTCAGTGGAAACTATCTACAGCAACCACCCATCGGTGAACGTCGCTCGGACAGACAGATGCCAGGAGATAATGTTTTGTAATATGAAGAAACTTCGTCTTGAGTCAATTTTCTGTTGTTATTCCTCGCAACAATACGCATCTTACATAACCAACATCTCATAACCAAATACAGAATCTTGCGAGAAAAATATATAGGATTTTAAGAATTTGTCATTCTCGGAACGGTCCGTTGTCAGCGGAATCCCGATCAAAATGGCTCGGGCGCATCGAAAAGCAGCTTTCTTATATCTAATGAAGTAATTCCATTAGCCCCGCCCCTTCGTTAATCGTTATATGTAGTAATCGTTATATGTAGTAAATGGGATAGAATCAATTATTCATTACGCAGCACAAATGCAAAAAAATGAACTGAGTTGTATCCTGTTATTTAATATCCACAATAACAGGATCGTTAAGACATTTTGGCATCACTGTCATATTACAGCAGCGTTATCTTTTACCGGAAGCGTAACGCCGCTGAACGCAAACATTTGAACATTTTGGAAATTCATACAAATCGGTATGAGTGTATATGTGAGAACAAAATATAAATGTATATGTGCTCATTCAGCACACACGCCATGCAGGCGAAAACCAGAGGCATTCTTTAGACTATCTTTGCGGAAGACGGATGTCTTAGCGGTCATCGAATTCCACCAAGAAATGGAAGGTCACGAGGACTCACCCAGCGGATCCCACAATGGCGCAGAGAAACTTTCCCAAGGGTGAGTATAGTTTAGAGTTAAACAAAATGTATAGCATTTCGTCGAAACGAAGAGTTAAGTAGGAGAAAATGGCAGGAGAAATGTATAGCGTTCATACGAACCATTTTAGCAAAAGGGAATGGAAACGAAAATGAAAAAAAACCATTGAACGGCAGAAAACACGGAAAATGGGAGCAAAAGAAAACGTTTCAAAGCAATGCAAAAAAAAAAGACGGTTGCTTAGGCACGCCTTAGCACAAAATAAAAGCAAGTGCTACCGCTAAAAGAAAATGGCTCCAAAAAAACGGATGCTCAGCCCAAGTAAAGCACAAAATAAAAGCTACACACTTAAAATAAATCGCAGATTTCTGTGAAATTTCACCGAAATCTCAACAGCAGAACTGTTCGGTGAATAATTTTAAATTTTAAAGATTTTCGGTGGTTTTGACAGTTGAACAAAGGAAAAATCGCCGAAAATTTTGTGAAATAATTACCGAACAAATCTGCTGTTGAGATTTCGGTGAATTGAAGCAAAATTCACCGAAATCTGTGAAATAATTTAAGTGTGTAGTGCTACCGCTGAAATGGCGCACGAAAAAAAAAAAAAAAAGTTCGTGTGGCTTAACATAGATTCAGAAAATCCAAAATATAGAATACGCAAAAAAAAGGAAAGTAAAGCCAAGTAAAGCACGAAAAAAAAAAAAAAAAAAGGTGGTGCTACCGCAAAGAAAAATGGCGCCGCAAAAGAACAACCTCATACAAAAAAAATTCTGGGTGGATATGCGAATAGGCATTATGATCAAATAAGTAGATATCTATAACAAAAAAAAAAAAAACGAATTTGTTTTATTGCAGAAAGATATCGCGCAGAAAGACAAAAGTGAACAGAGTACCATATGCACCACCCAACCCACGTAAACAAAAGAGCAAACGACAAAGCAAGGCGATCGAGGCTCTGACCAAAGAGCTGGAGGCAAGTAGAGTGTTGATTACAGAGCTACAGCAACAGCTGAAAGCACACGAGGAGAGGGAAGCCCTCCGGAACAGTCCTATGCAGCCTCAGTATCCTCAATCGGAAGTGAGTGAAGACGGCAGCATTTCGTTCGACCGTGCTCTGGGACCGTCAAGCACTCAGCGAGCAGTCGCTCCTGTATCTTTCGAAGAATCGAAGTTCATGTCGTCAGATCTCATCAATACACGTACCGGAATGCAAACCAATGGAGGGTGACGAGGAAATCTATAGATCCACATACGAATCATGGAGAGAACTGCTCGAAGACACAATGCGCCTTGCTGGCGTGGAAGATGAATGTACCAAGTTTACAATCTTCAAGATAAAGGCGGGAGCACGACTGCTCCAGATTTTCCGCAACACTAAATCCAACACCGACTCCCCGGACCCAATAGTTGAACCGTTCGGAAATGCGATGCATCGATTGAGGACGTATTTTGGATCCGGGTCGGATGTGATGTTGCAGCGTAGGAAATTATCACTTATGAAGCAGAAGCCAGGAGAGTCAAGCTTGGCGTTTATCTCACGCGTCGGAGAAACAGCCCGCTTGTGTGAATTTGGAGACGAAAAGGAGTTCGAGGAAATAGTGGGAGCTATCGCTGAACATGCTGTATGCCGCGATGTTCGCGTAGCAGCGTTGAAAATGTTGAGCCGCAAAGGAACGTTTGCCCAACTAGTGGACAAAGTGCGGGAACTAGAGGCAATCAGAATCAATGAAGAGTTTTTTAAACAACACAACAGCAAACCTGATCCCCCCCCTAGTCGCTCCTGTATCTGCGGCTTATCCTAAAAGAGACCGTCCACCGTACCCACGTGGAAATTTTAGACGGGGAAGATTCCAACTCATCGGCTCGCGCAGACAAGAAAATCGTTTCAACCCAATTCGGAGCAACCACCCAACAATAGGTATGCAGCTCAGTCGTCGAGGTCATACCGATGGTGGGGGAGACGCCACTGTGAGGTGTTGGAGATGCACCAGTATCTTCCACCAAGCATCTGAATGTAGCGCAGTGGATAAGGTATGTTTGGATTGCAGCAGAATAGGACATATTCGTAGAGCGTGCAAAAGTTTTGTACGCACCCGAGACTACAAACCAGCAGGACAAGAGACAGGACCACCAGAAACTAGACCAGTCAGAATAGCTGCGGTGGACAAACTGGAGAACGATGTCAACCAATCAGAAGTAAGTGACAAAACCGATGAATGATTTCACCGCGTTATGACACGTACGAGTAATTTTGCTAATTTCAATATAAATGAATGAACTTGATTTGAATTCGTAAAATATAAATAAAATAAATGCAAAAAAAAACGAAAAGAACTTCCATATGAATCATTAGATACAGCTTCTTTTACCTATATGTCCAGTACGCGAGTAACGTGTCACGGTGCTATAATATTGCCGGCTTAATTGAGGGCTAGAAAGGCCGATTTTCATAGTACGGTCATTCTCATTACACATAAGTAGTACAACATTTCAGAAGTGTTTGAAATCATAATTCGAGCGAGTTCCGAAGAAAAGTTAAGTGTATTACATGGGAAAATGATTGATTTTGAAATTCGACCATTCTTACTTTCAACCGGATATATGACATCTTCCTAATAGCAACTAATTTAAACTTAATTAATCGCCAGGCGACAAATATAGCGATTGAGCAGACGGACATCATGACACTGTACCAGTTGAGCGTTAACGGCAACGAAGGCATTATCTCCGCAAGAGTCGCAGGGATGCCCTGTGATTTCTTAATCGACTCCGGAGCACAGGTGAATACGTTCACCGAGGAGTCTTTCAAAATGCTCATAAGCGACGAACGGTACAAAGGTGAGATATTTAACTTGAATAACAAGTCGGATCGTTCCTTAAAGGCTTATGCCACAGGAGATATTCGTGTATTGGCAACCTTTGAGGCATACTTGTTTGTGTCTGAAGACAGACCTTCCTTTATTGAGAAGTTTTACGTCGTTAGTGAGACTAGGGCATTACTAGGAAAGTCTACAGCCACAAGATATAGCGTATTAATGCTAGGGCTGAAAGTTCCTTTACTGGAATCTCGCATTGCATTGAGTAGCGGTTCTAAGGAAGTGGCTTCAATTATCTGCAATGAACCTTTCCCCAAATTCAACGTCCCACCCGTCAAGATACACTACAACAAATATGAGCCGCCATGTCGGAACGTTTTTTGCAATATACCACAAGCACTCAAACCTCTCGTAGAAAGTCGCCTTAAGCAGCTAGTCGATGCTGATATTATCGAACGAGTTAATGACAATATGGATACGTCATTTTGCTCCTCGTTGGTAGTCGTCCCAAAGGGCAAAGAAGACATAAGACTTGTCATCGATTTAAGAGGCCCAAACCGATATATTTATAGGACACCGTTTTGTATGCCGACGTTAGAATCGATACTTGCAGACCTAGACGGAGCAAAATGGTTCTCCACCATAGATTTGTCAAACGCCTTTTTCCACGTAGAACTCGACAAAGAATCTAGGCATTTGACGAATTTTTTTACGGAATATGGAATGTTCAGGTGCATACGCTTACCATTTGGCTTGTGCAATTCACCTGACATTTTCCAGGAAATTCTGCAAAGGAAAATTCTAGGCGGCTGCAAGGGCGTTAAGAATTATCTCGACGACGTCTTCGTGTACGGACGCACTAAAGAGGAACACGACGCCAATCTAGCAGTCGTCTTGGCTCGCTTGGAAGATCACAATGTAAAACTGAATACTTCAAAGTGCGTATTCGGTAGCCAAAAGGTGAACTTTATCGGGTTCGTCATTACGGCAGAAGGCTGGCAAGCTCAAGACGAGAAGGTCAGAGCAATTAAAAACTTTCGAAACCCAGCAACCTGTGCAGAGGTCAAAAGTTTTCTCGGCCTAATCACCTATATGGATAAATTTATCCTAAAAAGGGCTGATAGAACCCATCATCTCCGAGCGTTGTCAAATTCCAATTGCTTCAGTTGGACAGAAGACCACGAAAAAGAATTTAATTTCTTGAAACATGAGGCCTTGAAATTAATCAAACGTCTGGGTTACTACAACGCTACGGATAAAATCGAACTCTTTGTCGATGCGTCACCAGTAGGACTGGGAGCCGTCCTAGTACAAATCAGTCACGATGGTACACCAAGAATCATCGCATGTGCTTCGAAGGCACTAACTAGCACAGAACAGCGTTACCCGCAAACTCAGAAAGAGGCGCTCGCCTTAGTGGGGGGGGGGTGGAGCGTTTCTCCCCTTATCTTCTGAGCAAGACCTTCGTCATACGAACGGATGCGGAAGCCAATGAATATATCTTCAACGGCATGCATCGGCTGGGAAAACGTGCAACAACGCGAGCGGAGTCCTGGGCTTTACGCCTCCAGCAGTTTGATTTTACCATCGAGAGGGTGCGAGGAGATCTAAACTTGGCTGACGCGCTTTCCAGGTTGATTCGCCAAACGCAAGAGGCAGTTCCGTTTGACGAAGAAGATGACAATCACTTCCTCTACTCATTAGACGTAGGTGGTATGGAGATATCATGGGATGAGATCGAAGCCTGTTCAGAAAGTGATAACGAACTTCAGATGGTGCTCGAAGCCTTAAAGTACAACACATGGCCGACAAATCTACGCAGATATGAGGCTCAAAAACGCAGCTTGCATCACCTTGGGTGTATTATCTTCAAAGACGACAGAACACTTCTACCGCTCTCACTCCGGATCAAGGCAATGACAGCCGCTCACAGTGGCCATTCAGGAGTAGTTGCCATGAAGAGAATCATGCGCGACTACTTCTGGTGGCCAGGAATGTCAACGGAAATCGAAAAATTCGTGAAAAACTGTGAGACCTGCGTCTTATTGTCAAAAAAGAATCCACCGGTACCCCTGTCTAGCCGAATCCTTCCAGAGCGCGCTTGGGAAGTTTTACAAATCGATTTTTTGTCCATGTCGAATTTTGGTTCCGGAGAATTCCTGATTGTGGTCGACACGTATTCGCGTCATCTTTCGGTTGCAGAAATGAAGTGTACGAATTCGGAAAGCACAAACGCAGCGCTATGTGAAATATTCCAGTTTTGGGGCTGCCCACTCGTCATCCAGAGTGATAATGGGCCTCCCTTTCAGAGCTCCAGCTTCGTTTCATTTTGGGAAAATAAGGGGGTGAAGGTACGAAAATCGATACCGTTATGCCCACAGACAAACGGCCTTGTCGAACGACAGAATCAGGGCATCATTAAAGCTTTGACGGCGTCTAAAATAGAGGGCAGTAACTGGAGAACAGCACTGCAAAAATACGTACACTTTCATAACAATCTTGTTCCTCATGCTAGACTAGGTGTCACGCCATTTGAACTTATGGTAGGCTGGAAGTACCGCGGTACGTTTCCGAGTTTATGGAGCCAATCAAACGATAACGAGATCGATCGTACAGAGATACGAGAGCGGGATAGCGAAGCAAAACTGGCGAGCAAGCAGTATGCGGACAAAATTCATAGGGCCAGGGATTCCATCATCTCCGTTGGGGATATTGTACTACTGGCCCAATATAAGAAAGGTAAAACAGAGCCAAACTTTTCATCAGAAAGATTCCGAGTCGTTGCCAGAAGCGGTCCGAAAGTTGTGATCATCAGCAAAAGGGGAATCCAATATACTCGGAATGTTCAGGACATTAAGATTGCACCGCCAGCAGCGATTGAAGAACAGGATACTCACGAGAGGCCCGAGAACGAATCAATGAACTTGCCTTTGGATGGATCCGCAGAATTGCCCGTACCTAATTGTAGCTCATCTCAACTAGTAAGTCCAGATGCACAAATTGTTTTGAAATCACCGTCAACAAAACCGAGGGAAAAACGAAGTACAAGAAAGCCAGCTCGATTTGACGATAAATACGTATACAGCGTCTTTTTCTGAGGTTCCATCTGTGGTACAATATAGTAAATTTGTGGTTTTTTGTGTGGTAAATTTGTACTGAAAAAAAAACAAAAACAAAAATGTAACACCAAACCTGAAAAATAAAGAGAAAATGATCTAAAAAATATATATATACCTAATCGTTATTCTATAGACAAAAGTAGGAAATCGGAGACTAGCAGATTATTTCCGCATATGTGCATGAACCAAAATCTCAACTTTTCAATATAGCCGTCCGTATTTCGAAGTTCTAATAATATCTAATAATATTTTTCCTTTCATTTTTTTTTCTCGTTTTCCAAGTCGTCTAAATAGTTTGACACGGATAAAATGAAAAAAGCTAGTTAGCTTACTATCTATTCCTTCTAAAGCTTTTTCAAATTATAATTGTTACAAGGATTATTAATAAATTTAGCTCAGCATGCTTTTTAAGCTTTGCAAAGATTTTCTGAAAAATAAACTTTTGAATACTTAACGAGCTCGCTGCATTACTCTTCAGACTTGAGAAAAAAATTCATTATACTTTAGTCGTTCAGCGAGGTAGGTCTAGTTGCAGCCACATTTCATATTTATTTTCAGGTTGTTCCAGCTTATTGGTCGAATTATTGGCGTCATCTTGCTCAACAGTCTGGCTTTGTGCAGTCAGCGAAAAGGCTGCGACAAATTAAACCGAGCACCAAAAAAGGAATTCTTTTTTCGCACTTTTGTTCCCGAGTTGCACCGAAACGACGAATTTCCCAAGAGGAACTACACAAATTTTTCTATACCGAAAAAACGGCATATCCCTCAAAAAGGATGGTATATATCTTGTGCAGATTTTGTCTTTTTTGCAGGATTTAAGGCTGCCTTACACCTCGGGAAAATTTTCCGCCGGATTTTGATCCCCGTGCATTTTAAATGGGGCCGGGATTTTGATTTTCCGTGCCCAAATCCCGAAAACATCGCATATGCAAAAATGCATGGGGAAAAATCCGCAGACCAAATTCCCGAGGTGTGAGGCTACCTTTAAGGCCCCTTACGGTAGCCTCATACCGAAGACGGTTATTAGCCGTCTTCGCTCATACCTTGACAAACTTTTCCGCTGGATTCCGGTTCCTATGTATTTCAAAATAGGTCGGATTTTCGGTTTTTCGTTCGAAACACCCCCTATAAAATAAATGGGAATAAAATCCGTGAGAAACATTCCATCAGAGAAGTTAGGCTTTCCGAAATTTTAGAATAATACAAGTTCTACAACTGGTCAAGCAAGATTCATGCCCGCATCAAATGTATCATTTACAAAGGGCTCTTAAGTAGTCCTCCATGAACATGAATCTTTAACTCTGCTCGAGGACGACCTGCAAGCACTTGGGGTATTCGAATGATGTGTGAGTAGGACAATTTTTAGCGGTTTTCGAGCTCGGTGGGAAAACCAAATGAAAAACGACTTGGCAGGCGTTCCGCGCAACCGAGGATGGAGGCATGTGGCCGTGAATCGAGGATTGTTGATTCAATTTTATCCCTCGATTTTATCTGTAGGTGTAAAAATCTATATAAATAAAATAAACAATTAGAAAAACGCAGACCTTAGCAAACCTTATTGGAGGTGACTCGGTTAGAGTCCTGGTCCAGTCTGAAAGTTTTTCGGGTGGGACATTGTCATAACTATCCAGAGGATTGACTTTTTGTAATAACTGTTGAAATGCCAACTGATCAGCCGCCCCAAAATTTCAGGCGGAATATTACACATGGAAACCATTTTCAGGAATTCTGTAAATAAATATAAGTTCCTGTATTATCCTCGAAAATTTGCCCCTAAAAAATCAACCACTTACCATTAGCTTTGAATCGCAAAATGTAGTCTAAAGAATGCAAATAATCCAACAGCAGGAAAATGCAATGGCGAT